>NW_024070197.1:37053407-37134415 GCF_014754425.2 Oryx dammah
TGATCTGCTTTTCTGGTTGCCTGATGTCCTCTGCCTGCATTCAGAGGTTGTTTTGTGGAGTTTGCTCCGCGTTGAAATGATCTTTTGAGGAATTTGTGAGGGAGAAAGTGGTCTTCCCTTCCTATTCCTCCACCATCTTAGAACCGCCCTCTGATTTTGAGAGAAAAGTATATACAGGCATATATTTGTAAACTACATATTCAACAAAGGGCTAGCGTCTAGCATATATAAAGAAGTCTGGAAACACACCGAAGTAAACAAATAATCTGATTAGAAAATGGGCGAAACTCAGAAGAGAAATTTCACCAGAGAGAACACATAGATGACAAGAAAGCTCCTGTGTGTGCTCGGGCATGTCTGACTCTTTGTGACCCCATGGACTGTATAGCCTGCCAGGCTCCACTGTCCCTGGGATTCTCCAGGCAAGAACACTGGAGCGGATTGCCATTCCCTTCTCCAAGAAAGCTCATAACAACAATAAAAAATATGTTGAACAAGGAGATGGGAATTAAACCCAACATGAGTTATCATTACACATTGTCACAATAGTTGAAATAAAAAATGGCAACAACACTAAATGCTGGCAAGGACGTGGGCAAATGGAACAATCCATGTATTTCTGGTGGGACCGTGAAACTATATAACTATTCTGAATAAAATAAGGCAACTTCTGCATAGAACTAAGCATGTGATTTACAAATATTTTATCACATTCTATAACTTATCATCCTGTTAAACATGATCTTTTGCAGAACAAAAGTTTTTAACTTTGGTAAGTCCAAATTATCATTTATTTCTTTAATGGATTGTTCTTTTGGTATGAAGTCTAAGAACTCTTGCCAGATCCTATATCCCAATTTTTAAAAGAATTTTTCTTAAAGTTTTATAGTTTTATGATTTACATTAAGTTCATAACCATTGCGGTTAATTTTTGTATCATAGGTGAGACTGAAGTCAAAGTTCTCACCTCTTCTCCCATGGGTGTCCAATTGTTCCAAATCTATTTAGTGAAAGGCTAGCTTTCTTTTATTGAATTGCTCTTGCATCTTTGTAGAATATCAGCTGGGTATATTTATGTGAGTCTATTTCTGATTTCTCTTTCTTGTTCCACTGACCTATTTGTACATCTCAGTGAAAATAACACACATTTGTTTATGGCTCAGATGGCGAAGAATTTGCCTGCAAGATGGGAGACCAGGCTTCGATTCCTGGGTTGGGAAGATTCCCTGGAGGAGGGCATGGCAAACCACTCCAGTGTTCTTGCCTGGAGAATCCCCATGGACAGAGGAGCCTGGCAGGCTACAGTGCATGGGTTTGCAAAGAGTTGGATATGACTAAGTGACTAAGCACATACATAATAAGTCTTGAAATCAGGTAGATTGGTTTATCGCACTTTATTTTCCTATTTTAAAATTATTGTCATTCTAGCTCCTTTTTCCCCCATATAAAATTTATAATAATCATGTTAATATATACCAAAATGTTCTTAATATTTTAAAATTAATTTATTTTAATTGGAGGATAATTTATTTGCAATATTGTGGTGGTTATTGCCATACATCAACATGAATCACCCATGGATGCACATGTGTCTCCCTGTCCTGAACACACCCTCCTCTCCTCCCCCCTCACCCCATCCCTCTATTTTGATAGAAATTGTGCTAAAATTATCCATCCACTTGGAGGAACTGACATTGCTACTGTGTTGTCTTCAAATCTATAAACACAGCATTTCCCTTCATTTATCTAGATCTTTATTTTGGTGTTTTTTTGTTTTGTTTTGTTTTTTTGCCCCAGCTTGGAAATTCTCTAAGGACGGGAAATCGTGACAATGGTGGGGCTCCCTTCATCTGTTCCTTGCTCTCAAAGATGAATGTTTCTCTTCCTTGTTTCAGACGGGACAGTAAATCTGATCCCTGTTATTCTATCTTGGATAGAAGAGGAAGTCTCCAAGCAATATTAAGTAGCCCATGTACATTTATTTTTAAATTATAAGGAAATGCAAAAATTTAAAAAAAAAACAGGTAAACATTTTTAAGCAGGTAGGATAAATATTTCACGATAATTGATCCCAGATGGTCATGGTTTCATGCATTCTTTATTATATTAGATTCCAATTTAGTCACATAAATGTCCTTCGATTTTTATTGTCTGTTTACAATGACTCTTACATTTTGGGGGGACAAGTTTTTTTCTTTTTTCTCTCTCTTTTTATCAACCTAGATGCCCCCATGTTGAATCCAGAGAACATATATTCTAATTGTTGTGGTCATAGTTATTTATCATTATGATGCAGCATTTACTGGGCACTTTCCTATGTCTTGGAAATATGTTATATAGTAAACTATGTGGGATTACAGTGCGAATGTCCATGTTGACCATTTCACATTAGTAAACTATAATGCCCATTACATAAAAGGTGAAAGTGAGGACAAATAAGAATCTTATATTGGAATAAAAACCCAGACAGCTTGATTCTGGAGCTCATGCATTCACCACTGAAATAACTGTCTCAAAGTTTCCTTAAGGATATAGGGGAGATTTTGACTATCCTATCTGCCTGTCTGGCACTTTGCTCATCCCTACTAGTAAATATCACTGCTTGAGATATTATTCAGACCTTTCACTTTATCGACCACATTACCAGAAAGACACTATCACAGTTTTTTTCCTCAGGTGTTTATATTAGGCCATTCATTACCAGTGAAAACCAGTGACTATGGTTTTAAAGCATTGTATTTTACCAGAACGAGTGAAAGTCACTCAGTCATGTCTGACTGTTTGTGACCCCATGGACTATAGCTTGCCAGGCTCCTCTGTCCATGGGATTCTCCAGGCAAAAATACTGGAGTGAGTTTCCATTTCCTTTTCCTAACCCAAATGCCCTACTTGGATGTTTTTAATTAAATGAAAACTATCTTAAACTTTTCAACCAAAGTTGAATCAAATGCTTACAAAGAACTCAACAGGCTGGAGGATTATGTGTGGGTGTCCTCATTTCACACTCTTTGCTTTTCCTAGCTGATAAGCCCAGATAACAACAGACCATGACTTAGACTCTTAGTCTTTTCCAAATCAATGATCACCCTGAGAAATTCATTAATGTTGCCAAACCAAACCAAAAAAGTGCCACGTGTC
The DNA here is from genome assembly GCF_014754425.2 of Oryx dammah. Classification (NCBI taxonomy): domain Eukaryota; kingdom Metazoa; phylum Chordata; class Mammalia; order Artiodactyla; family Bovidae; genus Oryx; species Oryx dammah. The sequence goes on from NW_024070197.1 coordinate 37,056,546, forward strand.
AAGTTTCATTTATATATGTATTTAGAACCATATGCACAGCAGCAAATAAGACATACAGAATCTAAAACAGGTAGATCCTGAACAGTTAACACAAGAATATATAGCATTTGAAAGAATCCTCTCACCCCCAGTGGTAAATAAACCATATTTACCAAGACAGTTCCCATGATGTGGGAGCTCCTGGTGGACCTTGCTCAAAGTACAGAAGCAGGAGTTGAACAGATTTAGTTCTTAAAGAGGAGTGGGGAGCTAGGGAGGAAAGGAAATTTGTGCATTGTTAAAAAGGTTATTACTTTTTTTTTTTTTCACATCTGAGTTTGAACTACTGTTCCCATAGAGCAAAACTCTTATCTGTGCCTGATATGTGAGTGTTTTTTGTTTGTGTTGTTGTTGAGTCACTAAGTCACATCCAACTCTTTTGCAACCCCATGAACTGTAAACCCCATACTGTAGCCCACCAGGCTCCTCTGTCCATAGGATTTCCCAAGCAAGAATAGTGGAGTGGGTTGCGATTTCATCTTCCAGGGAAACTTCCCCACCCAGGGATCGAACCTGGATCTCCTGCATTGCAGGCAGATTCTTAACATTGAATCACCAGAAAGGCTCCATATGAGTGCTACCATTGCTATTTTTTTTTCAAGCTGCCTGTGACAGGATTTCCATTTCAAAGTCGAAAGGATCATATTATTGCAAAAAAAAAAAATTATTCTGCATTCTCCGAGAAATGGATTGATTGAATGAGGACATTTAAAACATAGCAGGTAAGAAAACAATCCACTGATGGCTTAACCTGAAACCCCAATTATATATAATATGCATTAACAAGGAAAGATAGAATAATTGAAAGGAAACTGTAGCAACATTTCTTTACTGAGATTACTGACCTTTTAAACATACTTGAAGAATGATTATTCGTATTGTTTTAGCAAATCAAGTATAGAACACTCTTTTTAATTGAGGCTTGCATTTAATCCCATCATTTCAGTGATTATTACCTGTTTAAAATATGTGCATTAGTATCAAATTACCTTATTTTTTCTCATTTCCTTATTTAGCATACAAATATATTTGGCTCAACATCTTTGGAAAATAAACATGTCTACACATGTCTTGTAAAACTTTAAAACTATGGTTTATTAGAATATAGCACTTGTGTGGCTGGAAGCAAATGATAAATCTTAAGGTTCTTTTTGTTCAACAGTTTTTCTATTGACAGATCGTTGGCATTTATGATTAAGTATTTCATGTCACTATTTCTATGTATACTTCTACAGTTCCTAGACACAGAAAAGATCCTCTTTTATTTCTTTGGTCTTTGAAGAGGCATTTTTTTTTTCTGAAAAACAAAATCTAATAATTGGACCACCTATATTTAATGCACTGCATTTAGTGTTAAGTTGGTGTCAAAACTATAAAGACAAAATTTGTATTTTCAGGAAGTTTATTCAAGCAAACATTTTAAAGGCTACACTAGGCATTTTTCTCTCCTATATAGACAGATTATTGAAACATAATTTAAGTTTCTGGGTATATAATGTTGTGAGGAAATAATAGAAAATACTACACAGTAACGAGAAGTTAACATGTGATTATGTAAAGGCAATTTATAACCAACCAGTAGAGTAGGGAACAAATTGATATTTTTATTTAGAAGATGATATTTCAAATACTCTAGATGGCATATTATTTGTTAAAGAGGAAACAAGAAAAATAGTGTAAATTGACTTATATTACAGATTATGTCTCTCTATATTTGCCATTTATACTGAATAAAGTAAATCGACACATGTCTTCTTTCATCTGTGAAAGGACTTATTACCTTGTCCTTTCTAGACTCACTATAAGTTTTATTTATAGATAGTGAGGAAAATTTATAGGCAAGGTTTGCAAGTACAATATGCAATTATTTTGAGAGCTATATCTATTACCAAGTTGGTGATGGAGAGGATACTAATAAAGTTCCTGATTCTTTCCAATGACTTTTAAATAAATATTGAGATGTGCCTAATTAATCATGACGATGTTATTTACTTGGGCAGTTAGTTTTCAGGGTACCGGTAGGATGCATATTCTGTGAAGAAAAAATATGTTAATTTCATTTAAAATGAGGAATGTCTGGAATGGAAAATATTGTTCATGATTTCATATGAATCAGCCTAAGTATGACTTTGGAATAATGGAAATTCAGAAGTAAAAAAAAATGGTTTCACTAACTCCAAGCTTCTATAAGGGCTCCACAGAATAGAATTGCTTTAAAAAGAAAAATTATGTGCGATGGTATACTTTAAAGCTTGCCTTTAGTTTGTTGTTATATTCATTAGTAAAAATTTCTGAGAATTATCTGTATTTAGCAATTTGACATGGAACTCCAGAAATATGGGATATTTTGCAATGTGTTGGGTCAGTGTGAGGTACAGAAGTAGAGAAAAGAAAAATAATGTCAGGTCCCTAGAACCCATTACAATGTTATATATAAGTCTCCCCAGTAGGCCCAATTTGAAACATGGCATTATTTTCTTCTGATCTACTACAATACTCTAAGTACTTACCTAGCACTTATTAGTAATTGAATAGTTTTATTTCCATAATCTGTTTTGTAGGCTAAAAATTCTAACCATCCTTATTTGAATAATTGCATTTAAAAGAAATGTGAAAAAATTAGACAGCATTTTTGTGTTATGTTGTACAAGACCGATGCAGAAAACATTATTCTTATAGTCCACATAATCTCTTGTTAAGACTTCAACAAGCCATAGGATAATTCAATTCTGATTTATTTCACAGTCCTGTGTACCTTGTCTCCCCTATTTCAGTGGTTGGTATCTAATATAAATAAGTACTTCTCAGTCTGTAAGCTAAGTTCAGCAAAACAAATTATGTGAAGGAAATTTAACACACATTTACTCTAATTCTATTTGGAATTCTGAAAAACAGTAAGTTGGTTATAAAAACTGATATATCAGTGTCTTCATGTGTCAATATAAAAGATGCTAATTGACTTATAATCATCAGAAGAAATTAGAAAAAAATATGCTGCCATGATATAAATGCAAACATATTATCAATTAGTTCAGATATAGTACTTGACATTTAAATATAATTTATCCTAATTCAAAAATGTAATGTTCAGTTATCTTTTTTAAGTTTGTTCATATAAGGAAACTGATATGCATTCAGTTGTACTGAATGAAGACAGTTTAGAATAAAGTCTTGTAAGAACTCTAAAGTAAAAACATAGCCAGCCCTCTATATCTATTTGTTCTACATCTGGGGATTCAATCACCACAGGTTACAAATATTTTTAAATACAAAAATAGTTTCAAAAAGCCAATTTTGAATTTGCCAGGCTCAGGCAACTATTTACATTGTATTTAAATGATATACATAGGATTTCCATTGCATTAGTTATTTAAGAAATCTATAGATGATTTAAAGTACAAGAAATGATGAAAATAGATTATATACAAATATCATGCCATTTTATAAGGGATTTGAACTTGGATTTTGGTATCCACAGGTGGTTCTGGAACCAATCCTCCTCAATACTAATGGATGACTGTGTAAATAGTGATTAAGTCCAGAAAGGCTCTTTAGTTCTTCCATAAACATGGTGTCATCTGTGAATCTTTATTTTGGGGGGCTCCAAAATCACTGCAGATGGTGACTATAGCCATGAAATTAAGACACTTGTTCCTTGGAAGAAAAGCTATGATCAACCTAAACAGCATATTAAAAAGCAGAGACATTTCTTTGTCAATAAAGGTCCGTCTAGTCAAAGCTATGGTTTTTCCAGTAATCATGTATGGATATGAGAATTGGACTATAAAGACAGCTGAGTGCTGAAGAACTGATGCTTTTGAACTGTGGTGTTGAAGACTCTTGAGAATCCCTTGGACTGCAAGGAGATCCAACCAGTCCTGAGTGGACTAATCTTTCTTGGAAGGACTGATGCTGAAGCTGAAACTCCAATACTTTGGCCACCTGAGGCAAAGAACTGACTCATTGGAAAAGACCCTGATGCTGGGAAAGATTGAAGGTGGGAGGAGAAGGGGATAACAGAGTTTGAGATGGCTGGATGGCATCACCAACTTGATGGACATGAGTTTGAGCAAGCTCCGGGAATTGGTGATGGACAAGGAAGCCTGGCATGCTGCAGTCCATGGGGTCGCAGAGTTGGACGTGACCTAGTGACTGGACTGAACTGAACTGAACTCCAGAGAAGAGTTGAAGAGTCAGAATGATGTGAAGGAAAGAGGTGAGACAGTAAAAACATGAAATTCAAATTTTACAGCCTTTACAATATATTAAATATATGCCTATTTACATGTATGCTTTTCATATAAAATGTTTGTTAAATTATTTTAATATATTTATTTTATAGTAATAGCTAAAATGTTATTAAATGCAAATACATTTTCCCTTCAAGACATCAAAATTGAGGCAGTTTTAAATGCATAATTGTACTCCACCTATTTTATGGGAAAGGAACTTGGTGAGTTACAGTCCATAGGGTTGTAAACAGTCAGACACAACTTAGTGACTAAACCACAACCCTTTCATCAATCAAATATAAAGGTTATTCATATTTGGTGATATACATAGCTGTATCCAACTAATAGCTCTTTTGGCTTATTCTTCCTGTATTCTACTCAATTTTCAAGTTCTATTTGAATTCTTTCAGAAAAAAAAAAGGATTCTTATTCTCCATAGTATCTTCCAACTATAACTTGAGGTCTTCAACTACCTGATGACTAGAAATTTTAAGGCAGCAAAAAGATTTCCTATTATCAAACTGATTTGGTGCATATCAGCAAACAGTCTTTCTTTTTTGTGAGCAAATGTTTTTTCTTCAAAGGTAGGAACAGTGCCCTAACCTCCTTTTCATCTTACACAAAGCTGGGTATTCTTGGTGTTTGTTGAATAAATACATATTTAATAATTATGGCACTAGAATTTTTTATTCAGTTTTGTCTATTTTTACTAGAGATTAGCTTATAAAATGAGCTATTTGTTTTAGGATCTTGTAAAATGATCTTATTCTGGCAGGTTTTACAGACTTTTAACAGTCATTATTTCTTCAGATAGAAAGGAGTTAGCTTTCCTCCCTGAAGATGGAAATTGAAGGAAACCCAGGGAAATTATCTTGTCTGGCTAAAGTTAGCAGTAAATGTGCATTATAATGTGGAGAAAGCAAATGTATTCTATGACATCTATTAACTTTGTAACAATTTTCTTCACTCTTCTGTAGTTAGTTTTATGTATAAATAAGAATTTTTTAGACATAAATTATTAAAATAAACTTATATTTAGAATAGTTTAAGATTTATAGGAAAGTTGAAAAGATAGAGAAAATAAAACAAAGCAAAATTGTTAGCAGTTGTAAGTATATTTTAAAATGATGAAAGAAAATATAAATGCATATTCATCTAACAATAGAGCTTATAAATAGATTAATAAAAATTTATAAAACTGAAGGAAGAAATATACAATTAAACAGTAATAGAGACTTCAATACCTGTGTGTGGCCTTCCTAAAGAAGCAGTATGGATCTTGACTTATAAATCGGTATGGATGTTAAGACTGATGTTCCCACATATATACCATGAAGGTATACATTGTTACTCACATAATGAGGCTTGCTAAGGAGAGCAAGAAATTTTTACTAAGACCAGCCCAAAATGGCTTGAGAGTATAGAGAAAGAAGATTGGCTTGGTTTTTAGGGTGGTTAAAGGATAGAGCAGGGGTGGAGGTTCACCTATGAGATGTACACTATTTGTCAATACCAACTGAAGGAGAACTTAAGGTAAGAGAAGAAGGAAAATATAGGGATAAGGTTTAAAAACTGTCAGTAGTGGAATATCAAAAAATAGAGTCGGACTACTTATTACAACCCCACTTAATAATGGATATAAAATTGAGCAGAAGATAAACAAGGAAACAAAAGATCTGAATCAACTATATATGAAAGACATGTAAAATTCCACAAAAGAAGTGATAATACATTCTTTACAAGTTCACATGCTAGATTGTACAAAATTCAGTAAATTTTAAATGATTTAAATCTAAGTATATAATATGACCAATGGAATGAAATCAGACATAACAAACAAAAAATGGTAAAACTGTAACAAATATATGGAAATTAAAGGCTACTCTCCTAAATAACCAATTGGTCAAAGAAGAAATGACAAGGGAAATTATAAATAAAATGATGTGAATTAAAAAATAACATATCAAAACTTATGGGATGCAGCTAAAATAGTGCTTGGAGGAAAATGTATATAGCTTCAGATGCATATTTTATAAAAGAAGAAATATATTAAATAAAAAATCGAACGTTCCACCTGAAGAGAATAGGAAAAGGAGAGAAAACAAAACAAAGAAATAGAAAAAAGAAAATAACAAAGCCTAGAATGGAAATTAATAGAGAATAGAAAAGCCATAAAGAAAATGAACAAAAGAGATATCTGGTTCTTTGCAAAAACCAGCCAAACTGACAAACCTTTATTTAGACAAACAAAGGAAAAGTGAGGGAAAACTCCAACTGCTAAAATAAGAAAGTGGATATCACTACTGGTTTTATAAAAATAAAAAGGATTATGAGAGATGACCACAAACATCTGTGCCAAGAAATTTAGGTAACTTCAACGATGTGGACAAAATCCTAGAAACTACCAAAATTGGCTTTGGAATAAATAAAACATCTAAATAGGCCTGTAACAAGGAAAGATATTCAATTACCAATTTAAAAACTTTCCCAAAAGAAAAGCCCAAACCTAGATGTCAGTTACCATGTTGAGTTAATCCAAACATTCAAAAGTAAATTATTACAATTTTTCACAAATAAAAAAAATAAAAGTAAAAAGGAAGATTATTTTGGCAATGCAATCAATGAGGCCAGTAGCACTCTGATACTAAAACCTGACCAAAATATCACAAGAAAATAGAACTGCACTCCAAAATCTCTTACAAAAATAGATGTGAAATTCCATATAATTTAGTCATTCAAATTCACCAATATTCAAAAAGAATATATGATATATAGATGATAACCAAGTGGTATTTCTCTTAGGAATGCAAGGTTGGTTTAACTCAAGAAGTATGTCTTATCAATAGAATAAAGCACATTTTATACAAACCAATACAATATTGTAAATTAATTAACCTCCAATTAAAATAAATAAATTTATATTTTAAAAAAAGAACATTTTATGATATCCAAAACATTTTCAAAATAAAACATTCAACACTTAATAAACTAGGAATAGAATGGAACCTGAAAAAATGATAAAATAGCACTGAGGAAAAAAGCCACAGTTTACCTAATACTAATTGTGAAAGACTGAATGTGTCTCCATTTAGATTAAGACTAACTAATATAGGCAATAAGATATTACCTATATTTCTTGCTTGTTAGAGGTTCCAAGAAGAGCAATTAGACAAGAATAAATTCAGCCAGGCAGGAAAAAAGGAAGTAAGACTATCTCTTCTTGTGGATAGCTTGATCTTATACAGACAATTCTAAGGAATTTACACACACATGCACAAACATGCATACGTACAAATCTATGAAATAAACATGTTTAGCAAAGTTATAGGATAAAATATCAATATATAAAAATTTATTATATTTCTATACAGTACAATGAAAATTTTAAAAATAAATTAAGGAATACAATTCCATTTATAGTGGCATTAAAGAAATATAATATTTAGGAATAAATTTAACCAAAAAAAGTATAAACTTGTGCTTCAAAAACTACAGTACACTGTTTAAAAAATTAAAGGAGATCTAAACAAACGAAAAGATGCCCCATGATCCCTGATGTGAAGACTTAATCAGTTCAGTTCAGTCACTCGGTCGTGTCCGACTCTGCAACCCCATGAATCGCAGCACGCCAGGCCTCCCTGTCCATCACCAACTCCCAGAGTTCACTCAGACTCACTCCATCGAGTCAGTGATGCCATCCAGCCATCTCATCCTCGGTTGTCCCCTTCTCCTCCTGCCTCCAATCCCTCCCAGCATCAGAGTCTTTTCCAATGAGTCAACTCTTCGCATGAGGTGGCCAAAGTACTGGAGTTTCAGCTTCAGCATCATTCCTTCCAAAGAAATCCCAGGGCTGATCTCCTTCAGAATGGGCTGGTTGGATCTCCTTGCAGTCCAAGGGACTCTCAAGAGTCTTCTCCAACACCACAAAAGCATCAATTCTTTGGTGCTCAGCTTTCTTCACAGTCCATCTCTCACATCCATACATGACCACTGGAAAATCACAGCCTTGACTAGACGAACCTTTGTTGGCAAAGTAATGTCTCTGCTTTTGAATATGCTATCTAGGTTGGTCATAACTTTTCTTCTAAGGATCAAGCGTCTTTTAATTTCATGGCTGCAGTCACCATCTGCAGTGATTTTGGAGCCCCCCAAAATAAAGTCTGACACTGTTTCCACTGTTTCCCCATCTATTTCCCATGAAGTGATGGGACCAGATCTTTGTTTTCTGAATGTTGTGCTTTAAGTCAACTTTTTCACTCTCCACTTTCACTTTCATCAAGAGGCTTTTTATTGCTAAGATATTGCAATGTGCGTGTGTGCTTAGTCGCTCAGTCACTCCTCATATTAATTTTCAATTCATACTAATCCATATCTAAAGTGCAGCTGCGTTAAAAAAAAAAATAAAATGAAAAGCTGATTCTGATGCAGGATATGGCATGCTTGGGGCTGGTACACGGGGATGACCCAGAGAGATGCTGTGGGGAGGGGGGTGGGAGGGGGGTTCATGTTTGGGAACGCATGTACACCCGTGGTGGATTCATGTCAATGTATGGCAAAACCAATACAGAATTGTAAAGTAAAATAAAAAAAATTTAAAAAAAGAGATACAGATACTATAAAAAAATAAAATAAAATTTATGTGGAAATACAAGGGACCCAGAATAGTCAAAATAATCTTAGGGAAGAAAAACAAAGTTGAATTACACACATTTCCATATTTCAAAACTTACTACAAAGCTAATATAACTTATTATTAGTACTTATAGTGTGTACTGGCATGAAAAGAGACATACAGGTATACACAATACAATTCAGTTCAGTCACTCAGTCATGTCTGACTCTTAGTGACCCCATCGACTGCAGCATGTCAGGGTTCCATGTCCATCACCAATTCCCAGGGCTTCAGAATATAATTGAGAGCCCCTAAATTGTCTCATATTTAGGGTCAGCTGATAGCATATTCAAAAGCAGAGACATTACTTTGCCGACTTGTCTAGTCAAGGTTATGGTTTTTCCAGTAGTCATGTATGGATGTGAGAGTTGGACTGTGAAGAAGGCTACACACCAAGAATCGATGCTTTTGAACTGTGGTGTTGGAGAAGACTCTTCAGAGTCCCTTGGACTGCAAGGAGATCCAACCAGTCCATTCTAAAGGAGATCAGCCCTGGGATTTCTTTGGAAGGAATGATGCTAAAGCTGAAGCTCCAGTACTTTGGCCACCTCATGCAAAGAGTTGACTCATTGGAAAAGACTCTGATGCTGGGAGGGATTGGGGGCAGGAAGAGAAGGGGACGACAGAGGATGAGATGGCTGGATGGCATCACTGACTCGATGGATGTGAGTCTGAGTGAACTCCGGGAGCTGGTGATGGACAGAGAAGCCTGGCGAGCTGCGATTCATGGGGTCGCAAAGAGTAGGACACGACTGAGCGACTGAACTGAACTGAGTTTTGACAAGGGTGCCAAGACCATTCAAAGGGAGTAGCTTATCTTTTCAAAAAACGGTGCTGGGATAACTTGACATCTACATGTAAAAGAGTGAAATTGGACCCCTTTCTCACACCAGACACAAAGAATAACTTGAATCAGAGACTTAAATGTAACAGCTAAAATTATGAAATTTTAGAAGAAAATATAAAGATAATTCTTCATATCATTGGAATTAGTAAATAATTTCTTAGATATAGAAAGCCCAAGTAACAAAAAGAAAAATAGATAAATTGGTTTAATCAAAATTTTAAGCAAAGGACACAATGAAGAGCATAGACAAGACACAGAGTAGAAGAAATTATCTGCAAATCATAACTGATGAGGGAATGGTATGAAGATTATATATTTTTAAAAAACCTGGTACAAATGTAAAATAAAAAGAGACAGAACTCAAATAAAAATGGGCAGAGAATCTGAATAGACATTCCTCCAAGGAAAAAAAGTGTACATATGACCGTTGAATAGTTCTTCAGAAAATTAAAATTAACATCACAATGAAATAGCACTTCCTATTTACTAGGATGACTATAATCCCGAAAACAACGTGTTGGTGAGGATGTGAAGAGACTGAAATCCTGAAACACTTTTGTTGAGATTCTAAAATAGTTCAGTTATTTGGAAAACAATCAGTTTATCAAAATGTTAAACATAGAGTTCCTACATGACCCAGCAACTCCACTTCTAAGTATGTGTGTATGCTAAGTCGCTTCAGCCATGTCCAACTCTTTGTGACCCTGTGGACTGTAGCCCACCAGGCTTCTCTGTCTGTGAGATTCTCCAAGCAAGAATATTGGAGTGGGTGGCCATTTCCTTCTCCAGGGTATCTTCCTGACCCAGAGATGGAAGCTCTGTCTCTTCCATCTCCTGCATTGGCAGGCAGGTTCTTTATGAGTAGTGCCACCTGGGAAGCCTGTATGTACCCCGCAAAATAATGACAGACGTCCAACAAAAACTTGTGCATAAATATTTTGAGCAGCATTATACCTTACAGTCAAAAAGTGGAAAAACATAAAATTCCATCGATAAGTTCAGTTCAGTCGCTCAATCGTGTCAGACTGTTGCAACTCCATGGACTGCAGCAAGCCAAGCCTCCCTGTCCATCACCAACTCCCGGAGTTTACTCAAACTCTTGTTCACTGAGTTGGTTATGTTATTCAGACATCTCAACCTCTGTCATTCCCTTCTCCTCCTGCCTTCAATCTTTCCCAGCATCAGGGTCTTTTCCAATGAGTCAGTTATTCACATCATGTGGCCAAAGCATTGAAGTATCAGCCTCAGCATCAGTCCTTCCAATGAATATTCAGGACTGATTTCCTTTAGGATGAATTGATTGGATCTCCTTGCAGTCCAAGAGACTCTCAAGAGTCTTCTCCAAAATAAAGTTCAAAATCATCAGTTCTTTGGGGCTCAGCTTTCTTTATAGTTCAACTCTCACATCCATACATGACTACTGGAAAAACCAAAGCTTTGATTAGACAGAACATTGTTGGCAAAGCAATGTCTCTGCTTTTTAATATGCTGTCTAGGTTGGTCATAACTTTTCTTTCAAGGAGCAAACATCTTAATTTCGTGGCTGCAGTCACCATCTGCAGTGATGTTGGAGCCCCCCAAAATAAAGTCTGTCACTGTTTCCACAGTTTCCCCATCTATTTGCTATGAAGTGATGGGACCAGAAATAGAGGAAAACAACAGAATGAGAAAGACTAGAGATCTATTCAAGAAAATTAGAGATACCAAGGGAACATTTCATGCAAAGATGGGTACAATAAAGGACAGAAATGATATGGACCTAACAGAAGCAGAAGATATTAAGAGGTGACAAGAATACACAGAAGAACTGTACAAAAAAGATCTTCATGACCAAGATAATCATGATGGTATGATCACTCACCTAGAGCCAGACATCCTGAAATGTGAAGTGGAGTGGGCCTTAGAAAGCATCACTATGAACAAAGCTAGTGGAGGTGATGGAATTCCAGGTGAACTATTTCAAATCCTGGAAGATGATGCTGTGAAAGTGCTACATTCAATATGCCAGAAAGTTTGGAAAACTCAGTATTGGCAATAAGACTGGATAAGGTCAGTTTCATTCCAATCCCAAAGAAAGGCAATGTCAAAGAATGCTCAAACTACCGCACAATTGCACTCATCTCACATGCTGGTAAAGTAATGCTCAAAATTCTCCAAGCCAGGCTTCAGTAGAACATGAACCGTGAACTTCCAGATGTTCAAGCTGGTTTTAGAAAAGGCAGAGGAACCAGAGATCAAATTGCCATCATCTGCTGGATCATCTAAAAAGCAAGAGAGTTCCAGAAAAACAGATACATATTTCTGCTTTATTGACTATGTCAAAGCCTGTGACTGTGTGGATCACAATAAACTGTGGAAAATTCTGAAAGAGATGTGAATACCAGACCACTTGACCTGCCTCTTGATAAACCTATATGCAGGTCAGGAAGCAACAGTTAGAACTGGACATGGAACAAAAGACTGGTTCCAAATAGGAAAAGAAGTATATCAAGGCTGTATATTGTTATCTGGCTTATTTAACTTATATGCAGAGAACATCATGAGAAACGCTGGGCTGGAAGAAGCACAAGCTGGAATCAATATTGCCAGGAGAAATATCAATAACCTCAGATATGCAGATGACACCACCCTTATGGCAGAAAGTGAAGAAGAACTAAAAAGCCTCTTGATGAAAGTGAAAAGAGGAGAGTGAAAAAGTTGGCTTATAGCTCAACATTCAGAAAATGAAGATCATGGCATCCAGTCCCATCACTTCATGGGAAATAGATGGGGAAACAGTGTCAGACTTCATTTTGGGGGGCTCCAAAATCACTGCAGATGGTGACTGCAGCCATGAAATTAAAAGATGCTTACTCCTTGGAAGGAAAGTTACGACCAACCTAGATAGCATATTCAGAAGCAAGACATTACTTTGCCAACAAAGGTCCATCTAGTCAAGGCTATTGTTTTTCCAGTGGTCATGTATGGATGTGAGAGTTGGACTGTGAAGAAAGCTGAGCACCAAAGAATTGATCCTTTTGAACTGTGGTGTTGGAGAAGACTCTTGAGAATCCCTTGAACTGCAAGGAGATCCAACCAGACCATTCTGAAGGAGATCAGCCCTGGGTTTTCTTTGGAAGGAAAGATGTTAAAGCTGAAACTCCAGTACTTTGGCCACTTTGTGTGAAGAGTTGACTCATTGGAAAAGACTCTGATGCTGGGAGGGATTGGGAGCAGGAGGAGAAGGGGACGACAGAGGATGAGATGGCTGGATGCCATCACCGACTCAATGGGCATGAGTCTGAGTGAACTCCGAGAGTTGGTGATGGACAGGGAGGCCTGGCGTGCTGTGATTCATGGGGTTGCAAAGAGTCAGAGACAACTGAGCGACTGAACTGAACTGAATTGAACTGAACTGATGGGATCAGATGCCATGATCTTAGTTTTCTGAATGTTGAGATTTAAACCAACTTTTTCACTCTCCCCTTTTATTTTCATCAAGAACCTCTTTAGTTCTTCTTCACTTTCTGCAATAAGGGTGGTGTCATCTGCATATTTGAGGTTATTGATATTTCTCCTGGCAATCTTGATTCCATCTTGTGCTTTATCCAGCCCAGCATTTCTCATGAGGTACTCTGCATAGAAGTTAAATAAGCAGGGAGACAATATACAGCCTTGACATGCTCCTTTCCCTATTTGAAACCAGTCTGTTGTTCCATGACAAATTCTAATTGTTGCATTCTGACCCGTATACAGGTTTCTCAAGAGGCAGGTTGGGTGGTCAGGTATTCCCCTCTCTTTCAGAATTTCCTAGAGATTGCTGTTGCCCACACAGTCAAAGGCTTTGGCATAGTCAATAAAGCAGATGTTTTTTTTCTGGAACTTTCTTGATTTTTTGATGATCCAACGGATGTTGGCAACTTGATCTCTGGTTCCTCTGCCTTTTATAAATCCAGCTTGAACATCTGAAAGTTCACGGTTCATGTACTGTGGAAGCCTGGCTTGGAGAATTTTGGGCATTACTTTATTAGCATGTGAGATGAGTACAATTGTGCAGTAGTTTGAGCATTCTTTGGAATTGCCTTTCTCTGGGATTGGAATGAAAACTGACTGTTTCCAGTCCTGTGGCCACTACTGAGTTTTCCAAATTTGCTGGCATATGGAGTGTAGCACTTTCACAGCATCATCTTCCAGGATTTGAAATAGCTCAACTGGAATTCCATCACCTCCACTAGCTTTGTTCATAATGATGCTTCCTATGGCCTACTTGAATTTGCATTTCAGGATGTCTGGCTCTAGGTGAGTGATCACACCATCTTGATTATCTTGGTCGTGAAGATCTTTTTTGTACAGTTTTTCTGTGTATTCTTGTCACCTCTTCTTAACATCTTCTACTCTGTTAGGTCCATATCATTTCTGTCCTTTATTGTGCCCATCTTTGCATGAAATGTTCCCTTGGTATCTCTAATTTTCTTAAAGAGATCTCTAGACTTTCCCATTCTATTGTTTTCCTCTATTTCTTTGCACGATCACTGAGGAAGGCTTTCTTATCTCTCCTTGCTATTCTTTGGAACTCTGCATTCAAATGGATATACCTTTTCTTTTCTCCTTTGCTTCTCTTCTATTCATAGCTATTTGTAAGACCTCCTCCAACACCATTTTGCCTTTTTTCATTTCTTTTCCTTTGGGATGGTCTTTATCCCTGCCTTCTGTACAATGTCACAAACCTCCTTCCATAGTTCCTTAGGCACTCTATCAGATCTAATCCCTTGAATCTATTTCTCACGAATGGCCTAGTGGTTTTCCCTATTTTCTTCAATTTAAGTCTGAATTTGGCATTAAAGAGTTCATGGTCTGTGCCACAGTCAGCTCCCAAACTTGTTATTGCTGACTGTATAGAACGTCTCCATCTTTGGCTGCAAAGAATATAATTAATATGATTTTGGTATTGACCTCTGGTGATGTCCACGTGTAGAGTTCTCATGTTGTTGGAAGAGGGTGTTTGCTATGACCAGTGTGTTCTCTTGGCAAAATTATATTAGTCTTTGCCCTACTTCATTCTGTACTTGAAGGCCAAATTTGCCTGTTACTCTGTGTTTCTTGACTTCCTTCTTTTGCATTCCAGTCCCTTATAATGAAAAGGACATCTTTTGGGGGGTGTTAGTTCTAGAAGATCTTGTCAATTTCAGCTTCTTCAGCATTACTGGTTGGGGCACAGACTTGGATTACTATGATATTGAATGATTTGCCTTGAAAATGAACAGAGATCATTCTGTTGTTTTTGAGGTTGCATCCAAGTATTGCATTTCAGACTCTTTTGCTGATTATGATGGCTACTCTATTTCTTCTAAGGGATTTTGCCCACAGTAGTAGATACAATGGTCATCTGAGTTAAATTCATCCATTCCTGTCCATTTTAGTTAGCTGATTCCTAAAATTTCGATGTTCACTCTTACTATCTCATGATTGACCACTTCCAATTTGCCTTGATCATGGACCTAACACACAGGTTCTTATGCAATATTGCTCTTTATAGCATCAGACTTTACTTCCATTGCCAGTCACATCCACAACTGGATCTTGTTTTTTCTGTGGCTCTGTCTCTTCATTCTTTCTGGAGTTATTTCTTACTGATCTCCAGTAGCACATTGGGCACCTACCGACCTCGGGAGTTGATCTTCCAGTGATCTATCTTTTTGCCTTTTCATACTGTTCATGGGTTCTCAAGGCAAGAATACTGAAGTGGTTTGCCATTGCCTTCCCCAGTAGACCATGTTTTGTCAAAACTCTCCACCAAGACCCATTTATCTTGGGTTTTCCGTCAATGGTGAATGGATAAACAAAATGTACATTAATCTTCCTATTATCTATTCAACAGAATATTATTCTGCTTATAAAAACAAATGAAATGCTGATATATTCCACAACATGGATGGACTTTGAAAATATTGGGTCACATGAAAAGAATCCTGTCACAAGAGAATTGGAAGTATATGATTCCACTTACATGAACTGTGCCAAATAGACAATTCTATAGAGATAGATCAGAGAAGGCAATGGCACCCCACTCCAGTACTCTTGCCTGGAAAATCCCATGGATGGAGGAGTCTAGTGGGCTACAGTCCATGGGGTCGCTGAGAGTCGGACACGACTGAGCGACTTCACTTTCATTTTTCACTTTCATGCATTGGAGAAGGAAATGGCAACCCACTCCAGTGTTCTTGCCTTGAGAATCCCAGGGACAGGGGAGCCTGGTGGGCTGCCATCTATGGGGTCACACAGAGCTGGACACGACTGAAGTGACTTAGTAGTAGTAGTACTATAGAGATAGATATTAGATTAGTATTTGCCTAAGGCTGGGTGAGTTAGAGAGAAACAGGAAGTGAACTGCTAAAGGGTACACAGAATTAAGAGGAAGATTATTAAACTTAAAAAGAAAAATAGGAGCAAATCTGTATGACTTTATGTTAGGTAATTACTGCATAGATATGACACTATATTAGATATGATACTCTAGAAATGACAGAGTTTCTTTTTGGTATATTGAAATGTTCTAAAATTGATTCTGATGGTTGTAGCCCAATTATGAATATACTATAGAGCATCAACTTGTACAATATAAATTAGCAAATTGTATGGCATGCAAAATATATCTCAAGAAGGGCATTAAAATTAACATTTTAAAAGATGACTTTATAGCATAAGCCATCAGATACATAAAATTGTACCTAGCAAATATTGGGACATGGGGACAAATGGGACAAATAGGTAAAATATTCTGCCTATATAAGAAATAAATGCCTGAATATGTTTAGAGCACAGTGTATTTTAAGTAAAAAATGCCAAATAAGTCAGCTACATTTTCAATGTTATCATTTTTTAATATAAATTTATTTATTTTAATTGGAGGTTAATTACTTTATTGTATCAGTTTTGCCATACATCAACATGTATCCGCAACAGGTATACACGTGTTCCCCATCCTGAACTCCCCTCCCTCCTCCCTCCCCTACCATCCCTCTGGGTCTTCCCAGTGCACCAGCCCCAAACATCCAGTATCATGCATTAAACGTGGGCTGGTGACTCGTTTCATATATGATATTATACATGTTTCAATGCCATTCTCCCAAATCATCCCACCCTCTCCCTCTCCCTCAGAGTCCAAAAGACTGTTCTATACATCTGTGTCTCTTTTGCTGTCTCATATACAGGGTTATTGTTACCATCTTTCTAAATTCCATATATATGTGTTAGTATACTGTATTGGTGTTTTTCTTTCTGGCTTACTTCACTCTGTATAATAGGTTCCAGTTTCATCCACCTCATTAGAACTGATTCAAATGTATTCTTTTTAATGGCTGAGTAATACTCCATTGTGTATATGTACCACTGATTTCTTATCCATTCATCTTCTGATGGACATCTAGGTTGCTTCCATGTCCTGGCTATTATAAACAGTGCTGCGATGAACATTGGGGTACACGTGTCTCTTTCAATTCTGGTTTCTTCCATGTGTATGCCCAGCAGTGGGACTGCTGGGTCATAAGGCAGTTCTATTTGCAGTTTTTTAAGGAATCTCCACACTGTTCTCCATAGTGACTGTACTACTTTGCATTCCCACCAACAGTGTAAGAGGTTGTTTTTTTGTTTTGTTTTGTTTTGTTTTGTCTCTAATTCTACTTCTATGATGTGGTAAGATTTATACAATTTATTCCCTCTAAATTTTGTCATTCTCTCACTGTATACTAAGCTGACCTTTACCTATTTAGTGACGATATAAACACAGAGCTTCAGAAACTTCACTTAAGCAAGTAAATCTGGTTTCATTTTTCTAGTGGTAACAATGCCCTTTGATTTACAAGTTAATCTGAACTGCTCCTATAAGAGTAACCTCTTGTGATTATGAGTGTCTACTGGGCCAATTTTGTTAGCATACCACGTCTACCCACAGAAAATGAAGAAGAATGAATAAAAAGAGACAGAAAATTTCAATTTATCACCCATGCTGCATTGCATGCCTTCACATCTGTTTTAAAGTTAAGTGTTGTATTTTTTCCCTTTGGTTTAAGAACTCAAAGCAATTTCAAAGAGTATATGATAATAATTTAGTGGCAGAAATGCCTTCTACCTTTGAAAATTAAACCCTTTTGGAATATATTCTCTGTTTTGGTTATGAATCTACTCATATTATTGAAGGCATAATGCTAATCTCACAATTTTTTAATTATTTGATTCTGCTATTTTCCACATTCATTTTATACTGAACGTAGTTTTCTTAAAGTTTATATAATTTGTCAATAACTGTTGAAATTCTAAATTCGTACTCTGAGAGTTTGCAAATTTATTAATCAGTTCAGTTCAGTTCAGTTCAGTCATTCATGTCCGACTCTTCCACTCCTCGGACTGCAGCATGCCAGGCCTCCCTGTCCATCACCAACTCCTGGAGCTTATTCAAACTCACATCCTTTGAGTCAGTGACGTCATCCAACCATCTTATCCTCTGTCATCCCCTTCTCCTCCTGCCTTCAATCTTTCCTACCATATAGATCTTTACTAATGAGTCAGTTCTTTGCAGCAGGTGGCCAAAGTATTGGAGTTTCAGCTTGAGTTTCAGTGTGAGTCCTTTCAATGAACACCCAGGACTGATCTCCTTTCAGAAGGACTGGTTGGATCTCCTTGCAGTCCAAGGGACTCTCAAGAGTCTTCTCCAACACCACAGTTCAAAAGCATCAATTCTTCAGTGCTCAGCTTTCTTCACAGTCCAACTCTCACATCCATACATGACTACTGGAAAAACCATAGCCTTGACTAGATGGACCTTTGTTGTCAGGAATACACATATTTGATATACTATCTCAAAATATTTGGACCTGTAACCTCCCTCTACCACTGTGAACCTGAATTAATACAAAAGTTGAATTACCAAAAATCTATAAGAAGCTCTTTGTTTCAGTATATAGAATGGAGATATTATAACTCAAGGAGGTAGCTCTTTGCGAAAATCAAAATTAAGTCAGAATCTGCCTACAATGCAGGAGACCTAGGTTTGATCCCTGGATCGGGAAGATCCCCTGGAGAAGGGAATGGCAACCCACTCCAGTATTCTTGCCTGCAAAATCCCATGAACAGAGGAGCCTGGTGGGCTACAGTCCATGAGCTCACAAAGAGGCAGACACGACTGAGCAACTAACACACACACACAATTTATCGGGCTTCCCTGGTGGCTCAGATGGTAAAGAATCTGCCCGCAATGCAGGAGACTCAAGTTTGATTCCTGGATTGAGATTAATTTGGGGTCCATGTTTGGTATCTCTTAAGAGCAGAAATATTCTGAGCCTTTTAAGAACACACACATTCTTTTTCTTTTCTGGATAAGTCTACAGTATTTGCAACTGCTAATATGTCAAGTAAGTTACCAGTATTTAAATGTCTTTTTTCAGTGGAGTAATTTTCAACTAAACTGTTTGGAAAACTCTATCATCATTACATGCAAGGGGGAGTTAAACATCCCTCTAGTAGGCTGTAGGATTCTTTTTAACCCTTGAAAGTGTTACGTCTGGTTTTAGGCACCCAGAGCATTCCAAAAATGGTTTCTGCCAACCAAATGACCATGTCCTCCAGCATCCCTTCTAGTTTGGCATTTTCTCATTAGGAAAAAAAAAAAAATCCTCAAATTGTTAAACAAGATAATTAGAACTAGCTAGAAGTGGGCTGCTAATAGGCATGGGAATTTTTCAAGGGCATCCATGTCAAAAACTTTTTTTTTTTTTAATACAGGTCCAGGGTTTGTGAAAACTTGTACAAAGGGAAATGTTGCCACTTTGGATCCCCGAGGAGTTCAGTCCTTCGCCAACATGAATGAACTGCATTGTGCACAAGCCATCGCTCCATTTCTAAGCAAAACATTGAAGTGGTTAGTGTCAGTCTGTTTCTTCTATCTTCACAGTTAGCAACTTAAAAAAGAGAAAGAAATGAATTGCAAGCCTTTTAATGTTACACATTCAGAACTCCAGCATGGGAATTTTCTATTTAAAAGAAAAAAAAAAAAGTATGATAGTTGAAACATTATGTAAATCAGAACTTCTCAAGGGGAAAAAGAAAACATTCTACAATTATAGTAGGTCATATCAGATAATTTTTTGTTGTTAGAAGAAATACTCTGATTTTAATTGATAATTAACTCATTACTATTATTTTTAAAAAACTATTAAATAGATGAATCAAAAAGGAATTTAAAACCTTTAAGAAACTTGTTGCTTTTACCACTGTACTCACTGATAATAAAAGAATGATTCTGCATTTGCCAATATCTTGGTCAATCTGTATGCTGATGGGTACATTTAATAGCAAAATCAATAACAAAAAAAAAGTGTCCTATAGAAACAGATTGTTGGGCAACAAAAAGTCTAGGAAAACTTCAGTAGCTTTTCTTCATCAGTGATTAGAGAGTTGAAGTGTAACTAATTCTTTTAACCATCTCAGAGAGAAGAAAAAAATGAGTGAAATGAAATATATTCAAATTAAATTCTCAACACTGGCATTCTTTAATGACTTCACCTCATGCTATTTCCCATTATTCCTCAGCTTTAAATCCAGCCTAGAAGATTAAGACTTCAAGAGTGAGCTGTGGAAGTCCAACATTAATCTCAGATCTGTTTCTCACCTACGCAACGTGTCCTGCGAACCTTGACAAATCGTTTAGCAATACAGGAAGTCTCATCTTGCCAAGTCTAATGATCCTTTGCACTTTCTTGTCATACAAATATTCAAAACCTGCTGTCACTGAAGCTTAGAAAATTTACCCATCTTGGCCAAAAAATCAGTTCTTTTATAGACAAAGAGAGATTTCCCCAAATGAAAACTACTACTTTAGGGGTGCTGAGCAAAATTTAATGAGACATAAATAAAAATAAAATGGATTTACAATTCTGATGAACACAGGAGTATGGGTAGCCTACACATGACCAACCACAAAAACTGTACCAATGGATAAAATTTAGAAAGTATAAATCATGCTATTTGTAGGCCTCAGACAAGATAAAGAATGGAAATACTTGATTTTAGTTTCATTTCTACCTAAGTTTTTATCAGTATGGAGGCATTTTCCAAATTTTATTACATGAGAGTAGTGACCAAAAAGAAACAATAGTTTTCATTGGTCAGAAGTAACAGAGATCAGAGTTTGGGTTTGCTAAATAAGTAAAAATGTGGGGTAAGAGAAAAAGAGCCATAGATATGTAGAGAGTGCTTTCTTTGAGTCTTTGACTGAATATTAACTTTATATTTGCAAGTTGAGACTCTGTGCAGGCTGGCAGGGAAAAGCTTAATTTATGGAAGTCAAACAGTACTTGGAATGCTTAGAGTTGTCATCAATCATATAAAGAGAGATCACTGAAAACCCAGTGAAAATATTAGTCATTCAGTTTTGTCCAACCCTTTGTGACCCAACAGTGTAGCCCACCAGGCTCCTCTGTCCATGGGATTCTACAGGAAAGAATACCAGAGTGGGTAGCCATTCCCTTCTCCAGGGGATCTTCCTGACCCTAGGATTGAACCTGGATCTAATGCATTGTTCAATTAAAATCCAAGAAAATCTTTTCCTTATCAATAGAGCAGATATAATCTTACAGTAAGAGTTACTCCAGGACATTCCTGCTGCTGCTGCTACTGCTGCTGCTGCTAAGTCGTTTCAGTCATGTCTGACTCTGTGCGACCCCATAGACGGCAGCCCACCAGGCTCCCCCATCCCTGGGATTCTCCAGGCAAGAGTACTGGAGTGGGTTGCCATTTCCTTCTCCAATGCATGAAAGTGAAAAGTGAAAGTGAAGTCGCTCAGTCGTGTCCAACTCTTAGCGACCCCATGGACTGCAGCCCACCAGACTCCTCGTCCATGGGATTTTCCAGACAGGAGTACTGGAGTGGGGTGCCATTGCCTTCTCGGCCAGGACATTCCTAACAAAACCTAAAACTAGCTTCAGTGTAACAAAGCATATCTAACAGCAACTTAAGTGATTGACAGAACAGATCTGAAAGTTCTTGAAAATGAAATCCAGATTCTCATATACATGATTGAATTAAAACATTTGTAACACACACCCAGAGAAAATAGTCAGTAGAAACAGAGATGATACTCTGCAGAAATGAGCAGAGTAGCGATTTAGAGCAGCCATGTAAATATGTTTAATGAGTGAGGAAAAAAATGAATATAACCTGAAAAGGTATACATAAAGTCCAAAGTGAAAGTGAAGAAAGATCTGAAAAGGCAAATTCTAACTTGCAATTTTAGGAAGCAAATCAAATTCTGAACAATCTAAGAAAAAAAAAAAAAGGACAAATCTAAACACATTAGAGCTTAAATTGCTGAAAATAAAGAAAAAGAAAATCTTATAAGCCCCCAGTTGGAAAAAGATAAAAACATACACAGGATCACTAATAAGAATGGGTGTTGAGTTTCATCAGAACAATGCAGTGAAGAAACCAAGATAACTTTAAATTACTAAAAATAAAAAGTCGCTTTTAAATTCTATGTGCAGAGAAAAATATCATTTAAAATATAGGCAAAATAAAGATACTTTCAGTATAGGAGCTGAATTTGACACCAGCAAACTAGAAATATTAAAGTAAGAAATATTAAAGTAAGTTGAGCTAAGAGAATATGGTGTCTGATACTACATTGAGTTCACAAAAATGAATGAAGAGAAAGAAACTGGTAAATAGTTTTGTAAGTACAAAAGACTGTTTTTTTTTTTCTATAAAATTTTCTTTAAAGGATAACTGTTCAAAGCAAAATAATAGCTATGTATTGAGAATGATAAAAAGTGAAGGAGAATAAAAACAACTGAAACAAAGATGAAGATGGTAGGAAACTAAAGTATTTATTTATTATTGGAAAGGTCTCACAATTACATGTAAAGTGGTAAGTTCACATCAAGATACACTTTAGACATTGATGTTGAATATTAAAATCTTTAGCATGAGAGCTGAAAGTAAAACAGATAAAACTTAAGAATAGAAGAGAATGAAAGATTAGTACTAATAAATGGTTAATTCAAAAAAAGTCAGAAAAAGGGTGAAATTAGGAAAAGGGACAGAAATAATATTTAAAACTTGTATAATGATAGACATAAACCAAAGCATATCAATAACTATATTACATAAAAAAACTCAAAGTTCAACAAGAAGACAGATTCTCAAATGAAAAAACAATGAAAGACTCAACTACGTGCTATTTTAATGATACTGTTTATTTATAAAGACACAGAGTTCAAAGAAATCAATGGAATAGTAAGCAAGAGAAAGCATGGACACCTATGTTAATATCAAATGAAGTACACCTCAAGAGGAAAGTCCTATTAGCAAAAACAAAAAGAATATTTTATGATGATAAAGGGCAGTTTATCAAGAAGACTTCCACTGCGTGCTCACTGAATGATAGGAAAAGTACATAGAAATTCAGTAAGGTCGCAGAAGATGTGAATATAACTAAAAACCTAGTTGACATTTATAGACCACTATGCACAAAAATCGGGTCCCATCACTTCATGGCAAATAGAAGGGGAAACAGTGGAAACAGTGACAGACTTTATTTTGGGGGGCTCCAAAATCACTGCAGATGGTGACTACAGCCATGAAATTAAAAGACACTTGCTCTTTGGAAGAAGCATTATGACCAACCTAGACAGCATATTAAAAAGCAGAGACATTACTTTGCCAACAAAGGTCCATCTAGTCAAAGTTATGGTTTTTCCATTCGTCATGTATGGATGTGAGAGTTGGACTATAAAGAAAGCTGAGTGCTGAGGAATTGATGCTTTTGATTTGTGGTGTTGGAGAAGACTCTTGAGAGCCCCTTGGACAGCTAGGAGATCCAACCAGTCCATCCTAAAGGAAATTAGTCCTGAGTATTCATTGGAAGGAGTGATGCTGAAGCTGAAACTCCAATACTTCGGCCACCTCATGTGAACTGACTCATGTGAACTGACTCATTGGAAAAGACCCTGATGCTGGAAAAGATTGAAGGTGGGAGGAGAAGGGGACGACAGAGGATGAGATGGTTGGATGGCATCACTAACTCAAAGGACATGAGTTGGAGTAAACTCCAGGAGTTGGTGATGGACAGGAAGGCGTGGTGTGCTGCAGTCCATGGGGTCACAAAGAATTGGACATGACTGAGTGACTGAACTGACTGAAACTGAATGTACACACACACACACACACACACAATGTCTAAAAGGTGTTCTGCAAAGGCTCATAGAGCATCCAAAACAATAGACTGTATTTTGAACCATAGAACAAGTCTTAATACATATCAGACATTGAAATCACAGTATATACTCTGTCAGAATTAAAATTGGCAACAAAACAGAGATATGGAAAATCTCAAAACATTGGGAAATTCAACAACACTTGTGGTGACAATAAGAGCTAATAAAATAAGAACATATTCAGAACTGAAGAGGATACATGGATACCACTATAGCCTAGTGTTTAGAGGGTAACTATAGCTTCAGTTTGAAGAAGGCAATGGCAACCCACTCCAGTATTCTTGCCTGGAAAATCCCATGGATGGAGGAACCTGGTAGGCTGCAGTCCATGGGGTCGCTAAGAGTCGGGCACGACTGAGCGACTTCACTTTCACTTTTCACTTTCATGCATTGGAGAAAGAAATGACAACCCACTCCAGCGTTCTTGCCTGGAGAATCCCAGGAATGGGGGAGCCTGGTGGGCTGCTGTCTACGGGGTCGGACAGAGTCGGACACGACTGAAGCGACTTAGCAGTAGCATAGCTTCAGCTGTGTATACTAGAGAAGGAAGACAGAAGAGAGTTATTCAAATGTTAATCATTTAAAAAGCTGGTAAAAATGAATTAACTATTAAAGTTTAACTCAGAACAAAAGCAAACCATAAAGGTTAAAAGAAACAAGAAATACATAGAAACAGACAAATAGAGAATAATCATTACTGGCATGGAAATATTATCCCCAAAATAAAAAAATAAATAAACAACCTTAATAAGCACATAAGTAGACTAAGGAAAAAGAGAGAAAAACACAGCATCAGAAAAGGAGGAGGTGGCATTGAAACAGAAACTGTAAATGTGAACAACCCAATCCCCCAAAATTTGACAACTCACATAAAGATGCATTCATTGAAAATGCAAATTAACAGATGCAAAAAAATACATAAATAATTCTGCATTTGTTAAAATATTGAACTTTTACTTAATTTTTAAATTAATAGTCTTCCCATGAAGAAATCTTTATGTGCAGATGGCTTCCCTGTTGAATTCTAGATAACACTGTTAGAAGAAATATTATCAGTCTTAAACAAACAGAAAACAGTGGAGAAGGGAACTCATTCTAACTGATTTTATGAGGTCACCATAACCTTGATAGGAAAACCAGACAAGGACATAACAAGTAAATAAAACTCCAAACTAATAATGGCAGACACAATTAATAAAATATTAGCAAATTCAATCCAACAATATACAAAAAAGGAATATATGATATTATAAGACCAAGTTGGCTTATCCCTGAATAGTTTATCCTTTCCTTTAACATTTGAACATCAATTTAATTCACCACACTAACAGGATAAAGGAAAAAAAATAGGATTAAATCAATAAATGCAGAAAAAGCATTGGCAAAATTTAATGCACATTTGTGAGGGGAAAAAAAAAATCTTATAGCAAAGTAGCAACAACAATGTTGGGTGAGAGTGGAGGGAAAACTTTTTCAGCCAGATAAGCACACCTGTGAAAATGCTACTGGGAACAGCATACATAATATTAAAAGAGTAATGATTTCCTTCTAATATGTCAGGAGTAAGATAAGATTGGCTACCCCAACCCTGCATTTCAATATTATCCTTGAAGTTCTACCCAGGGCAATAATAAAAGGAAAATAGAGAAAAAGTATAAAGATGGACAAGAAGATGTAAAATGTTCTTTATAATGTTCTTAGACAGAATAAAGACATTTCAAGTATCTATTAGAACTAATAAATAAATTAATTACTACAGACTACAATGGAAACAATAAAATATCAGTTCCATTTATATAAACTGATGATAAACAATGGACAAATTAAATTTAAAATGCCATTTAAAATAGCATCTGAAGTCATAAACTGTAGGATTAGGTTTTATGTAAGATTACTATACAAAAAACTTCAAAAGACTGGAGACATTTTTTGAAGACTTTAAATATTGATGAGATATACAATGTTAATAGACTGAAGACACACAGTGTTATTAATACGTCAGTGCAGAAGAATTTCTGAAATTTAAAACCTGATTCTAAAATTCATACAAAATGCAATGAAATTAAAATAGCCAAAACAATCTTGAAAAAGAAGAAAAGTAGACTACTTACACTACCTTCTATTCAAGATTAGTCATAAACTTACAGTAAGCAAGATAATTGGTATCAGCCCAAGAATAGACAAATAGACCAATGGAACCAAGTAGTAAATCCAAAAATAGACACATACTTCTCTGATCTAAAGTATTAAACATTGAGACACAATTGGACTATAACATTGTGTAAGTTTAAGGTGTAAACTTGTTGATTTCATAAGCTTTTATATATTGCAAAATGATTACTACTGAAATGTTAGCTTACATTTCCATCAAGTCATATAATTGATCTTTGTGTGAGGATGGAACTTAGGATCTCCTACAATGCTGTTTTGATGATGTCACCTCTATGGCCAACTGACTTTTGAAAAAGGTGACAAAGTAACTCAATGGGGAAAGAATCTTCTTCAAAAAGTAGTGCTGGAAAACTTGACATTTGTATGAAAAAAATTTACTTCAATCTATCATCACAATATATACAAAAAGTAACTCAAAAATTACTATAGATCTTTATGTAACTGCTAAAAGTATTAAACTTCTAGAAGAAAACAAACAAGAGAATCTTTATTGACACTGAGTCAGGCAAAGATTCGTTTTATATAGCAAAAACTATAAAAGAAAATATTGGTTAAGAGTACATTTCTACCAAGATGTAAATGATTTGCTGTTTAGAAGAATATAGTTAAAAAACCAAAAGGCAAAACAGTCTGGATAAGTTTTTTGATAATCACATATCTAACAAAGGGCTTGTATCCAGAATATAAGGAACTCTTATAACTCAATAACAAAAAGATTTAAAAGGTGATCGTTAAATTGGTAAGAGATTCTACATTTAAATAGCCAATAACCATTGTTTGTGAACAATGGCAGCATCATTAGCCATCATAGAAATGCAAGTTAAAACTATAATGTGTCTTCATTATCCACACTTGTCCACTACAATCCTAAAATTAGGAAGACTGACAATATGATGTGTTGGTCAGGATGTGAGGACTTGGAAAGTTTAGACATAGCTGGCAGAAATGCCAAATTGTACAGTCAACTGGGAAATCAGTATGATAGTATCTTATAAAGTTAATATATCTGACTTTGCTTTGCATAGTATGTATGGCAATAAACATGACCATGAAATTGGAATGGTGCAAAAAAATCTTACTAATCAAAGATGGATCATAGTTGTGACTTTTTAAGATTCTGTGAACTATCACAAACTCGCTTTCAGTTATATATGTTTAGAGAGATTAAAAAATCTTATAAGGCTAATATTTTGTAGACTAAAATACTGAAAACAGGATTACAAAATTATTTCTTTGTAAAAAAAAAAATCAAGGGTAATTTGAACAGTGCTTGCTTCTAATTTTACAACTCACACTGTGGAATGAACATTTTTTTTTTCCCCTCCCTATGCCTTGGCAAGCTGTCATACTTCTTTTTTAGTTAGGATCAACTTCCAACATTTCATCCTTTGCAATTTCAGTGTCACGTGAAGGCTTTCTGCATCAGTCACTTCCTCTGGGACACTCTCGCCCATTTCATCGCAGCACTATCTCATCTATGTCGGTAAGTTTGCTGTCACTAAGTTCCTGTGACTACAGATCTCAAATCTCTTGAATGGCAGCAACAGTGTGAAGTATCCAAAGCAGCTGCTTCTCCTACCATGTCACTTATATTTCATCTGAATTTCACTTTCAGCTTTATGACTTTTTATTTCTTAGCTGCCCTTTCATCTTCACTGGTCATTTCTCACTTTCAGTTATCCATTTCTGTAAAATACACCATGACTATCATGGAGAGACAAGAGACAACACAATGGCAAACTTGCTGTCTGGGTATGTACAGATGCACAGATTTTAAAAGAAATGGTGCAACTGATTACTAATAAGGCTCATCTGATATTTATATGATGATTAGTACATTAAAGAGGTACCAGTGAAGTTTGTGTTTCATGCAGTTATCACAATTAATATAAAATTGCAACTGAAATTAGAACTATGTTGTTGGGGGAATGGTTTGAATTAACTAAAACATGATGTCTTTGTTAATTTAGTTGGCTATAACAAAAATACCATAGAGTGGGAAGATTAAAAAACAAATATTTGTTTTTAACAGATCTGGGGGCGAGGAAGTTCACAGTCAAGGAACGGGTAGATTCAGTGCCTGGTGTGGGCCCACTTCCTGGTTCATAAACAGCCCTCTTCTCACTGTGTCCTAACATGATGGAAAGAAGGCTGGCTAACTCTCTGGTCTCCTCTTATAAGAGTATAAATGCCACTTACGAGGGCTCTAGCTCCATGACTTAACTACCTCCTAAAGGCTCTGATCCAAATAGCATCGTACTGGGGCTAGGTTTCAACATATCAATTCATGGGAAGTGTGCAGGCACAAACTTCAGTACACCACACACGGTAAAAAATGGGTGCATATCAGAATCCTAGAGTGACGACTGTCTGCGTGTACTTATCAACTGACTGAGATTTTCCACTTCAATGTGTTTTCCCAAGAGAAATGAAAATGCAAACCCACTTAGATTTGTGTACATATGTCATCCCAGCAGCACTTTATTCATAATAGATAAAAAGTGCCAGTAACCCAAATGTTCATCAGCTCCTGCATAAACATGCAAATCATTGTATATCCATACTATACAACACTACTCAGCAATAAAATATAACAAAATATTACTATATGCAACAATATAAGTGGATTTTAAAATATTAACAATGTGTCAAAAAGGTACAACACAGACACTATATATTATATGGTCCCACTGATAAGAAGTTATAAAAAGAAATATAGTAACAGAAAACTTATCAATAGTTCCTTCGAATGACGGGAAGTTATCAAATGCAAAAAAAGCACAAAGAAGATTTAAGATGAAGGAATTGTCTTACATCTTGAATGTGAATGTGTTTACATATAATTACTCAAATTCAAATTGTATACTTTGAACATAGTGAATTTTACTGCATATAAACTTTACTTCAATAAAAAGTGCTTTAAAAAATAAAAAACTAAAGTAAAGTGATTTTTGCCTGAAACTCAAAAGGTAAGAGGATTTGTCACTAGGAGAATTGCACTAAAACAAATGTTAAAGTCTTTCAGTTTGAGGGACTAAAATCACAGATGGAAATTTGAGTTTATACAAAGAAAAGAAAGGCAAAGGAAATGTAAATATAATTAGCTTTCTCAAATCAGTTTTATTTTTTCAGAGATAATTGACTATTTACAAAACCAGTGTATTTTCAAGTTATACACACACACACAAACATACTCACACACTGGTGAAATATGTTACAACATAAAAGACAAGGAGAAATGGAGGTACACAGCTGTTAAGTTTTTGTCATATGAAATGGCATACTATTACTTTGGTGTAGACTACAATAAGTCAAAGATACATAGTTTGACATATTTTATTTTAATTTTATTTTCAGAAAATTTGGATTTAAGAGTTGTAAAAATAATAACCAGCCAACTTTCACCTAGATTACTAAAAGAGCATTTATATTATCTTTATTTTCTTCCTTTTCTCTCTCCTCCCTTCCCCCTCTATCTAACTACACACACAAAAACAACTTGTATACAACACAGAGATGTGATACCCCTGCATATATAAACATTTTATTCCAATGTGTACTTCTCAAAATTAAGGACTTTTCTTGCATAATAGAACAAGAACATTGAAAGTGAATATTTTAATAATTTCTAATCCACAAACTTGAGATTTTATCAGTTATTCCAGTAATTTTTATAGCAAAAAGAAATTCAAACAATGTTTACATTCAGTTGTCATTTCTCTTTAGTAAGATATATATATATATATATATATATATATATACCTAGCACAGTCTCTACAATATGGAAAAATACCAGATGCAAAGTAAATAAGAGTGGAGATAAAATTAAAAACTAAAATTACCTGAAAAATCCAAAAGGACACTGAGAAAAAAGGGGTGAGGGAAGGAAGAGAGAACAAATGGAACAAATAGAAAATAATTAGGTAGATAGTGGATTTATATCTTGTCATATTGATAATTATATTAAATATAAATGGTCTAAACATGGAAATTAAAAAGCAGAAATTCTCAGAATGGGTAAAAAAGAAAAAGACCCAACAATATGCTTAAAAGAAATCTTCACATATATATAGGGACAAAATAAAAGGAATAGGATGCCAAAAACATTCATTATGCAAACACAAAGTATTAAACACTGAAGTGTTCACTTTAATATCAGACAGTGTAGACTTCAGGAGATAAATAAGTGATGAAGGATATTTCATAATGTGAAAGGATCAATTCATCATCAAGGTATAACCATGATAAATGTATATGAACCTAATAACAGAGCTTTAAAATGCATGAAGCAATAACTGTCAGAACTTAAAGAAGGAATCCACAATTACAGTTTAAGTGTTAGTCGCTCAGTCTGACTCTTTGTGACCCCACAGACTCTAGTCCACCAGACCCCTCTGTCCATGGGATTTCCCAGGCAAGAATACTGGAGTGGGCTGCTTTTCCCTTCTCCAGGGGATCTTTTCAACCCAGGAATTGAACCCAGGTCTCCCACATTGCAGGGAGAAGAAGTCCTGACATTCTCATTAATAGAAGACCAAAAATAAAGAATGAAATAGAAGAATTGCACAACACCATTGACCAACTTTGACATTTATTGAACACTTGCCCAAACATCTGTAAAAGATACATGTACAGCAATCAATCACCAAGGTAGACCAGATGCGTCCTAAAACCAGGTCACCATAAATATAAAAAGACAGGAGTTAGAGAATACTCTCTGACATTATCAGTGCTAAATTAGAGGTCAATAAAAAAGTTATTTGGAAAATACCCAAGTATGCATATAATGTTAAATGATATTCAACAATGGGTCAAAAATAATTCCACTGAGAAATGAAATTCTTTTCAACAAATAATGCTGTAGTAACCATATTGCCACATGTAAAAGAAATGAACCTCAATCCTTACTTCACAAGATACACAGAAGTTATTATAAATGGATCACAGACTTAAACATAGAATTTAAAGAGCTAAATTTGTATAGCTTTTAGAAGGAGACACAAGAGATTATCTTTGTGATCATGAACTAGGCAATAATTTAGTAGACAGAGGGGGGAAAAACCCAATAATTTACAAATTTTTCAACTGTACTATATAGAAATTATAAACTTCCTCTTCAGAAAAAATGAGATAAATAAAATATACATTTACATGGTTAAAACAAGATTTGATATTACTACACTACCTCAAGTTGGCTTCCCTGGTGGCTAATACTGTAAAGAATCTGCCTGACAATGCTGGAGACCCAGGTTTGATCCTTGGGTCAGAAAGATCCCCTAGAGAAGGGAATGGCAACCCAATCTTGTTCTTGTCTGCAGAATTCCATGGATAGAGGAGCCCTGCAGGCTACCATCCATGGGGTCACAAGGAGTTGGACACTACTGAGTGACTTTCACTTTCACTTTATAATGATCAGTTAAGAAAGCCACAGAATGAAAGAACAAAATTCCAAAATGTATTTCTAACCGAAGACTTATAACCAGATTATATAAATTCAAAGACCATAATTCTTAACAGTGAAAAGACAAACAAGCCAATTTTAAAGAGAGATGTCAAAAGACTAGAAAAGAGAATTCCACAAGAGAAAATATGTGAAAGGCAAATGAGCACATGGAACAATGCTTGACATCATGAGTCTTCATGGAACTGCAAGTTCATACCACAATGAGACACCACTGTATCTTTAGTAGAATGGTATACTGAAGAAACTGATGACATCAAAGCTTGGCAAGGAGCTGAAGTAACTGAGACTCTTAAAACATGTCTGCAAGCATGTAAAATAATAAAGCCAAACTGGAAAACATTTTGTACTTTTTAAGTCAAACACACCCAAAAAAGATGTCCTTTTCATTATAGGGGACTGGAATGCAAAAGTAGGAAGTCAAAAAACACCTGGAGTAACAGGCAAATTTGGCCTTGAAGTACAGAATGAAGCAGGGCAAAGGCTAATAGAGTTCTGCTAAGGGAACACACTGGTCATAGCAAACACCCTCTTCCAACAACACAAGAGAAGACTCTACACATGGACATCACCAGATGGTCAACACCGAAATCAGATTGATTATATTCTTTGCAGCCAAAGATGGAGAAGCTCTATACAGTCAGCAAAAACAATACTGGGAGCTGACTAACTAAGGGACTAGGCCTGATAGACAGAGTGCCTGATGAACTATGGATGGAGGTTCATCACATTGTACAGGAGACAGGAATCAAGACCATTCCCAAGAAAAGAAATGCAAAACAACAAAATGGCTGTCTGAGGAGGCCTTACAAATAGCTGTGAAAAGAAGAAAAGCAAAAAGCAAAGGAGAAAAGGAAAGATATACCCATTTGAATGCAGAGTTCCAAAGACCAGCAAGGAGAGATAAGAAAGCCTTCCTCGGTGATCAATGCAAAGAAATAGAGGAAAATAATAGAATGGGAAAGACTAGAAATCTCTTCAAGAAAATTAGAGATACCAAGGGAATATTTCATGCAAAGATGGGCACAATAAAGGACAGAAATGGTAGGGATCTAAGAGAAGCAGAAGATATTATGAAGAGATGGCAAGAATACACAGAAAAACTGTACAAAAAAAGATCTTCACGACCCAGATAATCATGATGGTTTGATCACTCACCTAGAGCCAGACATCCTGGAATGTGAAGTCAAGTGGGCCTTAGAAAGCATCACTACAAACAAAGCTAGTGGAGGTGATGGAATTCCAGTAGAGCTATTTCAAATCCTGAAAGGATTCTGTGAAAGTGCTGCACTCAATATGCCAAAAAATTTGGAAAACTGAGCAGTGGCCACAGGACTGGAAAAGGTCAGTTTTCATCCCAATCTCAAAGAAAGGCAATGCCAAAGAATGCTCAAATTACTGCACAATTGCATTCATCTCACACACTAGTAAAGTCCAAGCCAGGCTTTAGCAATACATGAATATTGTGTAATGAAGCCTTCATAAAAACCCAAAAGGTCAGGTTCTGAGGGCTTCCAGGTTGATGAACACATGGAGATTGGGGAAGAGTGATGCCCTCAAAGGGTGCATGATAGCTCCAAACACTTTCCCCATAACTTGCGCTATGCATCTCTTCCACCTGGTGGTTCCTGAGTTACTTCCTTAGTTTAGTAAACTGGCTATCTAGTAAGTAAAATGTTTGAGTTCTGTCAGCTACTGAAGCAAATCAATCAAACCCAAGGAGGGGCTTGTCAGACTCTCTGATTTATAGCCTGTAGGTGAGAAGTGTGCGTAACCACTTAGACACAAGACTGCCATCTGAAACCTCAAGTGGCCCCAGTATACATGAGGTTGGTCAGAAGCACAGATCTGACAGGAACTTTGGCTTGCGACTGGTGTCTGAAGTCAGGAGTTGAGGGTAGACTCGTAGAACTGACATCTGTGGGACCTAATGCCATTTCTAGCAGACAGTCAGAAGTGAGTTAAACTGTAGAACACCCAGCTGGAGTCCCAGCATTGCTTGGTACTGGGGGGTGAGGCTGGGTGGGTGTGTGGGGTGGATCCTATGCTCTAGTGGAATTGGGTCCAGGAACTCAAAATAGCCTTAAACCGTTTATAGCTGGTCCTCAGTTCAGATTTTCTGTTTCAGCAGATATGAGTGAAGCCCAGTGATTTACATTGCTATGGAGACCCTGGTGACACTGATGCTGCTCATGTGAGGAAAACAATTTGAGAATGAATGATGTCGTTTATACGGGTCAGGCTTCCAGTGTGGACAATATGGTGTGAAAGTGGCTAGTGGCTCTGGAGTTAACCAGCGAAGAGGATGAACCCTCCTGCACTGTTTATGGGAAGGTAAATTGGTACACTCTCTATGGATAACAGTATGGAGGTTCCTTAAAAAACTAGAGTTAGCATAAGATTCAACAATCCCACTGCTGGGCATATATCCAGACATGGCTCTAATCCAAACAGATGCATACATCCCTATGTTCACAACACCACTACTCACAGTAGTCAAGACATGGAAACAACCTAAGTGTCCATCGACCAGATGAGTGGCTAAAGAAGACATGGCATAAGTGATGTACACACACACGTACACAATAGAACACAATTCATCCATAAAGAAGAATGAAATAACACCATATATGGATAGATCCAGGGCTTCCCCGGTGGCTCAGATGGTAAAGAATTTGCCTGCAATGTGGGAGACCTGGGTTTGATCCCTGAGTTGGAAAGATCCCCTGTCGGAGGGCTTGGCAACCCACTCCAGTATTCTTGCCTGGAAAATTGCCATGGACAAAGGAACCTGGCAACCTATAGTCCATAGGGTCACCAAGAGTCCGACATAACTGAGCAACTAGGCACAGGGCACACAGATTGTCATACTAAGTGAAGTAAGTCAGAAAGAGAAAGACAACTCCTCATATGGTGTCACATATGTGTAAAACCTAAAATATCACACAAAAGAACTCATCTAGGAAACAGAAATAAATTCACAGACATAGAGAAGAGACTTGTGGTTTCCAAGGAGGAGGGGTGTAGGGTAGGGATGGATTGGGAATTGGGGATTAGCAGATGTAAACTATTATTAT
Organism: Oryx dammah; assembly: GCF_014754425.2. Classification (NCBI taxonomy): domain Eukaryota; kingdom Metazoa; phylum Chordata; class Mammalia; order Artiodactyla; family Bovidae; genus Oryx; species Oryx dammah. The sequence continues at coordinate 37,091,289 of NW_024070197.1, forward strand.
AATTTATAAATAGTAATATTCTACTGTATAGCACAGAGAACTATATTCAATGTCCTGTGATAAGCCATAACGGAAAAGAATATGAAAAAAAAATGTATAACTGACATACTGTACAGTAGAAATTAGCACATCATAAATTAACTATGTTTCAATAAGACAAATTGAATAAAAGAAGATATCCAGCAAAAGTTGACATACACTTGACCCTTGAACAAGAAGTGTTACAACTGTGTGGATCCACTTATACAAGGACTTTTTTTTTTTCCAGTAATAGTGTACATGACCCCGGGTTGGCTAAATACATGGATACAGAACTACAAATTTGAAGGGACAATGAAAGTTACCACTCTTTGCAACCCCATGGACTATACAGTCATGGAATTCTCCAGGCTGGAATACTGGAGTGGGTATCCTTTCCCCTCTCCATGGGATCTTCCCAACCCAGGGATCAAACCCAGGTCTCCCACATTGCAGGTGGATTCTTTACCAGCGGAGCCACAAGGGAAGCCCAAGAATACTGGAGTGGGTTCCTTATCCCTTCTCCAGTGGATCTTCCCAACCCAGGAATCGAACAAGGGTCTTCCGCATTGCAGGTGGATTCTTTACCAACTGAGCTATCAGGGAAGCCCATGAATTTGAAGGGCCTACTGTAAAGTTACACTCTGATTTCTGACTTCTCAACAGTCAGTGCCCCTAACACCCTGGTTACTCAAGGTCAACTCTATGAACACAAGCAGACACATGTGAACATTACAGTATCTATTGATCAATTAACAACCATTTTTTGCCCCATCAATAAATCTGTTAACAAATTTATCTGTTCTAGAGTATCTGCTCTATTCTATAGAAATAAACTCTTTCAGCCATGAATAAGTAGAATCTACATATATGTTATTGGCTAGAAGGATGGCCTCTTAATATCGCAGTGTTGTTTAAGGTAAGTTAAGACTGTCCTAAAGAGATAAATATTGTCCAGAAAAATTCTTGATGACTCAAGGATAAGATAAGGAAGAAAATCACATAAAAACACTGCATAATGCACACTTGTAGTTTTTGAATACCTGTTATGTTTTAAGAAATTTACATATATGATTTCATTTAATCTTTCTAACAGTCTCAGAGTAGATATACTGAAATTATTATTATTTTTTCATTTTACAGTTTGCTAAATGTACCAAAGGTAAAAAGTTCTCTATAGAAGAGAATAGAGTATTGCATTGGTATAATTTATCTTGTTCAATATATTCTGTGAAATTAGTTTACAAAATGTATTTTTAATATGTCACTGAAAGCTAAACTGAATTACTTCCACCTTTTCCTATAATGGTTGAGTATCTACATTTAAAATGTTTTGAAGTTGTTTTACTGTAAGTGGCTCCGCCAATAATTTGTTCGTTTGTATTATGAACTTTTTAATCTTTTTTTTTTCCTATTTTGAGGGAGAACAGTTAACAATGAAATATATTTGATGCTTATTCCTTAATTAATAGGTCCCAAGCACCATGTAAAATAGTCTCCCAGTTATTCTTTCTAAAATTGCCTTTTTCTTTCCTTCCTTCCTTCTATATTTATCATTTTTATTACATGCTTCCTTCCAATGTAAGCATCTCATAGTAACAGAATGGAATGGAGATAAATATTTTAACGCATTAATTGTCAGGTACTTTTCAAGTTGCTGATGATACATCCATAAAAAGAGAAACAAACTAAAATTGTACTTTTAGTGAGGATACCTTCTCACTTCATCCTATCAACAGTTCGGTGAGATAGGTATTGTAATTTCTCCCATTACAGGTAAGAAAATTAAGACTTGAACAAGACATGTTACCTGCCCAAAGTCACAAAGTATAAAAATAAAGTGGGGATTCAAACACAGTTCTAATAATTCCCTAACACTGCTAGTAGGGCAAAATAATTCATAGGCTTGTCACAAAATCATCCATGGAACTGTTAGTATTAAGTCAACATTTCTTTTCCATCAAGTTCAAAGAAATTCAGTTATAAGAGAGGCATTTACTATAGTTACATTTTCATCATACCCAACACAAGTTAATATTCTGAATAAAATTACTACCATGAATTAACTTTATGTCTGCAGAAAATGGAATTGTATGTAATTACTGATTTCAATTCACAATAAAATAAGCAAATTATCTTCACCAACATAAATGTACCATAAATTGTTTTGAGGCATAATGAAGAAATGAATTTCTAAAAGAAATACAGACCAAATCTGCCAAATCATTGTAAATGATAGCCCCTTTAAAATTAGGGCATCTAATTGCAATTGGAAAATGTTACCCTTTTAATGGTTACATTATTATTTGGTTAGACCAATAATCCTCTTTGCTGATGTTCCATTTTTGGAGTATTGACAAATTTTATACATTTTAATATGAAAACATCATCAAATTTATATATAGAATGATTTACTGTTTTCAAGATCAGATTTGTCATAATGAATTGCCTTCCATGAGTGTGTAACATAATGACATTTTAATTGAGAGAAGGTGCTTTGGCAAATAAAAAGGAAAGCTATTTTTCTTTGTGTGTTTCTAAGTTTGTTCATTTTCAGCTGAGGGTACTTTCAATTCAAAAGATTGTTCTAACATATGGCTACTTTCATTTAATCTTAATGAGCGAAAATAACCTTTACCATGTGACATTTTAAATCAAATAGAATAATCAGCCTAATTTCAGCATAGTATTTTATAACAATTATCTATTACATTTTGCATAAGAATGCAACATCTGCATCACAAAATGTCACAGATAATAAAGGTGGTGATCATTTTATTGTAAAATTCTTATGTCATCTAACAGAATCATTTATGTTATAGAGCCAATTCTAGTTAACTAGTAGCACTAAATTAAAATGTTTTCAAATCAAATTTTCACTGAACCCAGAGTAGCTATCATTGATTTGAAAGATTATCAATTCAATGAATTAACCAATAAGTGACCTGTTTTTCACATGTGTGCTCCTTAACTGAGATATGCATGCTAAACTTGTCACTTTGCTAATAATTTTCTAGCATCCATTGTTCTGGCTGTGTGAATTCCCTAGCAGAATTCTTTGAGGGGCAGTATTTTTTTTATAGATACACATATCAAAACATTTCCAAATATTTTAATAAATATAAATGTATATCAAAATAATGCATATAAACTTATAAAGTATGACCATTTTTATTTTTAGCCACTTATTTGTTATCTTTAGTCTTCAAAGCCTTCAAAACTACCACAAGGTCTAGAAGAAAGACAAGATTAAGGGAAGTAACATTTAGCAATAGGAGAAGTTACTGAAACAAATTATTTGAGCTTAATTTTATTTATCTGTGCAACTAGGTCAGAAATAATACCTACCTTCAGTGGAATATCTTGAGGACTAGAAGGTAGTTACACAACTGGTAGGCTGGTGGTTACTTCTCCAAGAAAGTTTCTGAGAGCATGACTCATAATTCAAGATAGTTTTGTGGAAGCAAGAGACTGATGATCTCAAGGCAAAGTGTCAGATTCTAGCTCTACTGTGGCTTAAACCTCATTCATAATATTATTAATTATATTAATATTAATATTGATGATATATAATAACTTACATTAATTATAATGTTATAATTGACTTAGTTTCATGTTGTTTGGTACTGTGTATTTGGTAAGAGTCCAAATAGCAAACACTTAACTGAAAATTTAAGGAACAAATCATTGTGTACAGACTATAACAATTTGGTGGTTTGATAAAAATAATTTGTTGAATTAATATCTTTTAAGCAAATATGTCTGTGAGACACTATGCGGGACACCATAAAATTGACAAATAAACAAGAGATTATTCTGAACCTCTTTGTTTCTGAATATTGGTTACCAATTTTCTTTCTGGATGAAGCACAAGCTGGAATCAAGATTGCCAGGAGAAATATCAATAACCTCAGATACACAGATGATACCACCCTTAGGGCAGAAAATGAAGAGAAACTAAAGAGCTGCAGATGAAAGTGAAAGAGGAGAGTGAAAAAGATGGCTTAAAACTCAACATGCAGAAGATCATGGCATCTAAGATCATGGCATCTGGTCCCATCACTCCATGGCAAACAGATGGGGAAGCAATGGAAGCAGTGACAGACTATTTTCTTGGCCTCAAAAATCACTGCAGATGGTGACTGCAGCCATGGAGTTAAAAGATGCTTGCTCCTTGGGAAGAAAAGCTATGACCAACCTAGACAGCATATTAAAAAGCAGAGACATTATTTGCCAACAAAGATCTGTCTAGGCAAAGCTATGGTTTTTCCAGGGGTCATGTATGGATGTGAGAGTCAGACTATAAAGAAAGCTGAGTGCTGAAGAATTGATGTGCTTTTGAACTGTGGTGCTGAAGAAGACTCTTGAGAGTCCCTTGGACTGTGAGGAGATCAAACCAGTCCATCCTAAATGAAATCAGTCCTGAGTATACATTGGAAAGGCTAATGCTGAAGCTGAAACTCCAATTCTCTGGCCTCCTCTTGCAAAGAAATGACTCACTGGAAAAGACCCAGATGCTGAGAAAGATTGAAGGCGGGAGGAGAAGGGGATGACAGAGGATGAAATGGTTGGATAGCAAGCTCCAGGAGATGGTGATGGACAGGGAAGCCTGGTGTGCTGCAGTCCATTGGGTTGAAAAGAGTTGGACATGATTGAGTGACTAAACTGAACTGAATTTTCTTTCACTTTGAAAGAGATTTCAAACAAGTAAGTGACACAGACATAGCATGCCTTATTTCTGCCAACAAAAATGTACATTGCAACTTTGTAAGCCATAAAGAAGCTGGCTTTAAAGCATACTATAAATAACCTTAAAATTCATTGACAACCACATTCTATACATGCTTTGTAACAGATTTCGCTATTGGACTTCTCTGCAGGAGGCATCTTGGGCTGTGTCTTGATCAAAGTCTTGATAAAACTATGGAAGCCACATGCATGTTGATTTTAAATCAACAATAGGGCCAAGATCCAAAATACTTTCAGCAAACTATAATGAAGAATGAAAAGCAGCAGGAATACATCTTTAACAGATGAAGGTCAAGTCTCGTGTTATTTGAGGATCCCTCCTCCTTATGGTACCTGAACTTCATGGAAAGCTTCCTTTACAACATTGCCTTGTATGAAGTCTAGAACTTTGGCTTAACTCACACTTGGTTTAGAGTGATTTCGAATCCATTGCAGCATTCAGAGAACACATATGCCTGTCATCTTCTGAACTCCAAAATTCACTCACAGTTCCAACATACAAAAAAAAAAAAAAGTGATGAACCTAATTTCAAATATTATTTTCAATAGACAGTCTCTGTAATTCTGTTTTTAATTATTTAAGCTCTCTAACTTCCCAACTAGAAAATCAAGAATTAGAATAGCTAACCTTTAAAGCTTTTCTCAGCATTGCAGAAGATAATGACCTTAGTTCTGCAACTATATATGTATGCATGAGTGCATGCTGATTCACTTCAGTCATGCCCAACTCTTTGTGACCCTGTGGACTGTAGCCCACCAGGCTCCTTGACATGGGATTCTCCAGGCAAGAAAACTGAAGTGCATAACCATGCCCTCCTCCAGGGGATCCTCCCAACCCAGGGATCAAACCTGCATCTCCTGCATTGCAAGCGTATTCTTTACCACTGAACCACCAAGGAAGCTGATATATATTTATACATATAACTATTTTTTTTTGGCATCTCCTATGGCTTATATACAACTTGCTTATCTTACTTGGTATAAAGAGAAACAAAATCAATAAGAAAGAAGTTCCTAAAGTACTACAAATAATAAAGCCAGAATCAGAACATAAATGTGACATCCAAAGCTACACTCTATTTAGAAATAAATAAAAATCTGCATTCATTCTGAAGAAAATGAATACAGGAAAACCATCTTTTTTCAATGCCTCTTGCTAAGTGACAGTTCTTCAAATACTTGTCTTTTTCTTAGTGCTTCTTTTTAAGAGCTAATAGTTCTACTTTCTGAAGAAATAATCATGGCTCACTCTAAACATTTTTGTTTGCTTTTTTTAAAACAATTACAGCTGTCCAATCATTCTGTGGACATCTTATAATGGGAAAAGTTCCCCATCATGGGCTGCTTCCAAGAAACAGACTTTTACAGCTTATTTTACAAAGGAAAAGAAAAAGGCTATTTCTTCTGAAAACATACCAGTGACTTTTTGACAGATGACATTGAGGAGTTGCAAAGAAAGCTTTCTGTCATATGTTTTCTTTACAAATAGAAATTTCACTGTTGTGTTTCTCCCATAGCCCTACATTAGAGATCTCTGAACAGCTGAGTGGTGGGAAAAGATCACACCATACATACATACAGACAGATACACACAGCTAAAAGAAGTCTGAGAAATGATAAAGCCTCTGTGTTAGAAACTAACAAGAAGATGCTCAAATTGATACTAGCCAGTGTCATGGGCTTCCCTGGTGGCTAAGACAATAAAGAATCCATCTGCAATGCAAGAGACCTGGGTTTGATCCCTGTATTGAGACGATCCCCTGGAGAGGGAAATGACAACCCACTCCAGTGTTCTTGCCTGGAGAATCCCATGAATGGAGGAGACTGGTGGACTACAGTCCATGGGATCACAAAGAATTGGACACAAGCAACTAAGCATGCACACAGTGTTGTGGTAGAAACTGGAATTCATGCCATTTTCTAAGAGGAAAAGTGGGAAAAGGAACAACTAGTAATATTTTAATCTGTGTTATGTGCTAGAGACTGTGCTAAGTCTTTTATCCACATTTTCTATTCAAATTCTTCAAAAGCTTTGAAAGTAAGTATTATATTCTTAGACAAATAAATACATAGAAATAGACCTTAGAAAACTTAAATGCTCAAAGCTAAGGAATAATAGCACCAGAATTCATGCCTAAGTATATCTGACTTCAAAGCTCATGCTTTTTCTCAAATATCAGCCCTTCTCCATCCCATCCTCTGGTCTTGACACCTAGAGGCCTTAGATTTGTCATTTGTTAATATCCTGTGTCTCAGCGGTTTCATTTCAATTCTGCTCTCTCACCTTAATTTTGAAAGATCTTTTTGGATTTGGGAAGAAGCTTGGACTTCACCATGCCTAATTTTTTTCTGTATCCTTCTTATTTAGTTGTGTGAATCTAGAAAGTAACCAATATGTGGTTTACTTTCATATTTGTGATCTTTGCAAATAACTTAATTCTACTTAGCCTTAACTAAAGTATCAGGGAAGAACAATCCCCTGCCATCGCTTTGTTAAAGGATAATTCTGCAGACTCTGTGGGGATTCTGATGACTGGAAAATTATTTTATAAAGAAAAAAATAGGCATTCACCACGATTGACATGAACAGTATGCTTTTTGCCCCCAAGCAAGAGAAAGAGCCGCTGGCGTGATAAGCTGAGACAAATAGTCAGGAGGATACTGAGGAAAAAGATATAACACACGTGTGTCCAGAAGAGTGGATTCTCAATATGAATCCAAATCTAGAAGGATTAACTAATTTTTTCCCCTGTTTATAAAATTATAAAGTGAGAATTTGGTAAATCTTAATATATTTTTCTTAATATTCTTAGAGATTATGAGGTAAACACATTTGACTTTAAGGCCAGGCTTATGTTTTTGTCTTTCCTATCAATCAGCTGGGTTTCAGTGATCGTTGTAAGTTAAGAAGTAAGTCTTGTCTCTAGAGAAACAAGGCTACCCCTGAAATTTACCTGTAACACGGCTGAACTGTAACAGTGGTGGGAAAATACCTGCACTTTGTTTCTTGTTTAATTTTAACATAAATGTAAAACACACACAAAAATACTATAATTACACAAAAAAGTGTTCATATTTTCTATAAAATTAGAACTTTTATATTTTGTGGACAATTTTAAAGAAATGTGCTAAGTCATCAAGACAGTATGGTACTGGCACAAAGACAGATATATAGATCAATGGAACGAAACAGAAAGCCCAGAGATAAATCCATGCACCTATGGACACCTTTTCTTTGACAAAGGAGGCAAGACTATACAATGGAGAAAAGACAATCTCTTTAACAAGTGGTGCTGGGAAAACTGGTCAACCACTTGTAAAAGAATGAAACTAGAATACTTTCTAACACCAAACACAAAAATAAACTCAAAATGGATTCAAGATCTAAACTTAAGACCAGAAACTATAAAACTCCTAGAGGAGAACATAGGCAAAACACTCTCTGACATAAATCATAGCAGGATCCTCTATGACCCACCTCCCAGAATACTGGAAATAAAAGCAAAAATAAACAAATGGGACCTAATTAAAATTAAAAGCTTCCACACAACAAAGAAAACTATAAGCAGGTGAAAAGACAGCCTTCGGAATGGGAGAAAATAATAGAAAATGAACCAATTGACAAAGAATTAATCTCAAAAATATACGAGCAAGTCCTGCAGCTCAATTCCAGAAAAATAAATGACCCAATCAAAAAATGGGCCCAAGAACTAAATAGACAGTTCTCCAAAGAAGACATACAGATGGCTAACAAACACATGAAAAGATGCTCAACATCACTCATTATCAGAGAAATGCAAATCAAAACCACAATAAGGTACCATTTCATGCCAGTCAGAATGCCTGCTATCCAAAAGTCTGCAAGCAATAAACACTGGAAAGGGTGTGGAGAAAAGGGAACCCTCTTACACTGTTGGTGGGAATGCAAACTAGTACAGCCACTGTGGAGAACAGTGTGCAGATTCCTTAAAAAACTGGAAATAGAACTGCCATATGACCCAGCAATCCCACTGCTGGGCATACACATGGAGGAAACCAGAATTGAAAGAGACACACGTACCCCAATGTTCATTGCAGCACTGATTATAGTAGCCAGGACATGGAAGCAACGTAGATGTCCATCAGCAGATAAATGGATAAGAAATCAGTGGTACATATACACAATGGAGTATTACTCAGCCATTAAAAAGAATACATTCGAATCAGTTCTAATGAGGTGGATGAAACTGGAGCCAATTATACAGAGTGAAGTAAGCCAGAAAGAAAAACACCAATATGGTAAACTAATGCATATATATGGAATTTAGAAAGATGGTAACAATAACCCTGTATGCGAGACAGGAAAAGAGACACAGATGTATAGAAGAGTCTTTTGGACTCTGTGGGAGAGGGCAAGGGTAGGATGATTTGGGAGAATGGCACTGAAACATGTATAATACCATATATGAAATGAATTGCCAGTCCAGGTTCGATGCATAAGACAGGGTGCTTGGGGCTGGTGCAATGGGATGACCCAGAGGGATGGTATGGGGAGGGAGGTGGGAGAGGGATTCAGGATGGGGAACTCGTATACACCTGTGGTAGATTCATGCTGATGTATGGCAAAACCAATACAATATTGTAAAGTAATTAGCCTCCAATTAAAATAAATCAATTTATATTTAAAAAAAAGAACTGTGGTAGTCCTTTCTTCCCTTTGATCTTCATGTCTATTTTAAGATGTCAGTAAATTTCCTTTTGCTACATGCCATAATTTCACTAAAGTGTCATGCCAACCTTTTTAGTTGACTTCTAATACGATAATAAAAGGAATGATACAAAAATGATGATCACTTAGTCTTCTAAAATTTTAAGATGTTAAAATCTTTTTTAGACTTTTGGCATTGTAAAACACCAACTGTAGCCTTAATAGTTTGCTGATTCTGTTAATATAAAGGAATAAGTGTACATAATTGTCCTCTTCTTTCAACTAGAATATTATATAAGGTTAATGGAAACATGTCCACCCAGTATATAGCAATACTGTTCAAAGCTGTCTGTAAAATTCTTTTTGTTGTTTACTCACTAAGTCATGTTTGACCCTTTGCAACACCATGGACTGCAGCATGCCTGGCTTTCCTGTCCTTCACCATCTCCAGGTTTTGCTTAAACTCATGTCCATTGAGTTGATGTTGCCATCCAATCATCTCATGTTTTGTTGTTCCCCTCGCCTCCTGTCAATCTTTCCTACCATTGGTGGATTTTCCAGTGAGCTGGCTCTTCACATCAGGAAGCCAAAGTATTGGTGCTTCAGCCTCCACAAAATTCTCTTATTTAGTCACAACAATAGAAAATCCAAACTTGGTTGTGAATGGGTGTTCTCATATATTCACCATCTTCCAAGATACTTACCCTTTACTTTTTGTGGTGATGGATCATACCAAGGTTTGAGTGAATAACAGAAAGGGTGATCTCAGCCTCTTCCACACACTAGAGATGAGAGTCAGACACTCTTGAAGCAAAAACCACACTCTAGAGCCAAATGTTAAGATGAGTCATGATAGACATTTCAGGTAGGGGAGAATCTAAGGTGTTTCTCTCTCCACCCTCTCTGCCAACATGCAGGAGAAAAATCACTTTCAACTTTGTCAAAGGGAAATCCTTATGTACAGAATGACTGATTGCCCAAGACAGACAGTGAAAAAGGAATGGGTCCTGGGAAAGGAGGGCAGAGAAGGGAGGGGTGGGGAGAAGAAGAGATGAGAGTTAAGATGATGATCTAAGAGTGACCTGATACAGTGGTCCTAAAAGATAAGGAAAGAGCTTTGGTGTACTACCCCTAAAGGATTTCAGAATTAAATGGGGTGCTAGTCTAAAATTGCTAAAGTTCATGACATTTTACGGAGTGCCAGTTTCATTGATTTCACCTTTATATTTTACAAATATTAGTTTTTAAATTGAATCCTCTCAACGACTCTATGCAGTAGATACTCTTACAAATCCAATTTTACAGATAAGGAAAATGATATTCAGAGTGGATAAGTGAGCTGTTGAATGCCATATTTCTTGTAAGATATGACAGGATTCACACAGCCAGGTTCAGCTAAATCTAGATATGTACTTCTGTTTCACCACACAGGATAGAGAATTTCACAAGTCTGCCTTCAGTATGTGAGACAGAGAGAGAAAGAGTCACTGAAAGAGACAGAGACACACAGAGAGACAGAAAGACATACATGATTAGCCTTGGAACAAAATCCTGCATATGCTATAAGGAGACACAATGGGGAGGGTCACTTGATTCACAAAGGTCTGAATGTCACCTGGGGGTGGGAATTGCTCTTAAAACTTTCATCCATATGTTGTTGTTCAGTCACTAAGTCACATCTGACTCTTGGTGACCCCATGAACTAGCTCGCCAGGCTCCTCTGTCCATGGGATTTTCCAGGCAAGAATCCTGGAGTGGGTTGCCATTTCCTTCTCCAGGGGATCTTTCTAGAGCAGGAATTGAACTTGCATCTCCTACATCTCTAGAGCAGGTGAATTCTTTACTGCTGAGCCACCAAGAAAGTCTATCATCCATGTAGCTAAGGCCAAATATCTTTAGATATTTGGATGGGATAGGAAAAACTTGCTCTAGTTTCATCTATTTTATATAGGTAAGAGAAAAATACCTTTATGCATTTAAACAGAGAGCAAAGGTTTAGTCTCTGGCATTCAAGATACATACTGTTAAGTAAGGCAGAAAAAGAATGTTATGTGGCTTTGCCACTTTTCCGATGAGAACTCAAAAACATCAAAACATACTCTACCCTTTTAAGAGGGAGTAATATTAAAAGCTTTGAGAGAGGTATCTTTTTGTTGTTGTTATTTTTCCTCAAAGTGTGGTATTAAGTGGCTGGTGGACAAGAAATAAGATGCTTTTCTGAAGCAGCTATTAAAGTCTTTAGGAAAAAATGCACTGCTGACCTTTGCAACATTTGCTTAAGACTTATAAAGCACTTCCATCTTCTGGGATTAAAGACACTAAAATATTTGGTGGGTTTATCACCATATTAACATTAATGACTATTATCCAGTTCCTAGTTAGAATAAATAAGGATGGTGCCCAGTGTCCTCTGTTGATCTTGTTTCCTTAACAACATATTTTACAGGAAAAAATAAGGAAACTTTTTTTCATACTTAAAAAAATAGATCTAAAAAAGAGGTAGTTTGTGAGTGACAGATGGTAGTATAAAACACCATAATCAGAGAAAATGTATTATTTAGGGAAAGTAAATTCCTTAGTTTCTGGTAGCTGCTCTAATCATCTGAATAAAATAACAGTATGCAAATGCTTGCTCTGGAGTTTGACAAGGCTGTCACTTTCCCTTATTGGACACAGTACTTTATCACAACGCAGTGGAAAGAAAGGAGGAAATGAGGTGGAAAATATTATTATAGGATTTTTAGGGTACTTTGATAGAACCTAGAGACAGCTGTTAAAACTACTGTATTTAAGAGCAAATGTGGGTAATGAACTATAAAGCGAAATATGTAGGGCAGGGAAATATTTCTGGCAATATATATGCTCTAATGTAAATTTTACTTCTGTATTCGATGTTAAAGAGTAGGCTGAGGCTATGTGGAGACATTGATCAGACAGTCAACACTGCCACTTTGTTTACAAAACAGAGTTTGAGAATTACGTTATGAAGAGTTGGATGACTGTGTTATGTAATACAGACTTTTTAATCCATTTCCTCCCTCCTTTCCACCTTCTCTCCTTTGCTCCTTCCCTCTGTCTCATACTTTCCCTCTTTGCATTGGCTGCCAGGAAGCATGGAGTCCAATATACTGAGTGTATGACTCAGCTCTGCCTCTCAATACAATTGCCACTTTTCTATTAATATTAACAATATCAGTCTATTTTTCTTGGACTCTCTGCATATCATTCACACTGGCATAAGGGTGATTTTATTATGAAAGTGAAAGGGTTAGTTGCTCAATCGTGTCTGACTCTTTGCAATGCATGGACTGTAGCCCACCAGGCTCTTCTGTCCATGACATTCTCCAGGCAAGAATACTAGAGTAGGTTGCTCTTCCCTTCTCCAGGGGATCTTCCTGAGCCAGGGATCCAACCCAGGTCTCCTGCATTTCCGGCGGATTCTTTCCCATCTGAGCCATGGCTGACTGCAAGATGTCAATGTCTGTCTATTTTCCTCTGAATTTCTGCATACCATTTACACTGGCATGAAAGTGATTTTATTATAATCCATTTCAAATACCTTGTAGAGAAGCAGATTGTTAATTCTAAACAAACATGAAACAGATAGAGTTAAATAATTAATTTCAAAGAAAATTCAACAGATACAGCAGGGTGGTGATCTGATTCTTCTTTCTCGTCCTATTCTCTTGAGTGACTAACATAGAAAGAGGGTGGTACCAAAAGGGAAAATGCGTTATATGATGTTGGAAATCATTGTTAACAATGTTTTTGGGTGAATACATGAGTAGCAACATAAGTTGTATTGATTATTATTGCACAGTTTGCTCTGCGAAAGCTTTGTTATTATTTTTCTGGCACTGTCGAGGGAAAACAGAATTCTTTTATTACAAAAATATGCCTATCATTTGGCTATGTGTTTATCTCTCTAGACAATATTTTGAAGGTTTTGTGAAATAAGTATTTAATACCACAAAGAAAAGACCACTGAATTGGAAATGATTATTGTGGTATATAAAATATTCTCTTTTGATGTGAGATTTACTATAGATGGCCAATTCTGGAGTTCACTCTCTTGTTTTGTTTTGAGAAATTTTAACTATTTTTCTTTTGGGGGGTTGAAATATTTGTTGGAAGTGGGTAGGGGGCAATAATGATTTTTACCAAAGGGTTTGTAAAATCTTAAAAGATGATATGGTAGGATGAAACAACATGACTATGTTCATTCTTAAGCAAGCAGAGATTTTTTTTTCAATCAGGTTAGATCACCTATGAAAGATAAAAGTGTGTCATAGGAGTCACTGTAGAGATTCTGCCACATGGAGAAAAGACGATGAGAGACAAAATATCCCCCCTATTATCAAACTCTGAGCTTCTTGGCCAACCAGTTGGCAAGCTTTCTTTCCTTAGAGAATGTGGAAGGTGGGGAATACAAAATACCTTCAACCTGAACTCAGGATAGAAATTGACCCAACAAGATTTTAATGCTTTGTGGTCTAAATGAGAAGAATCTGGAAAGAAGTGATATGTCAAAATCAGAAGTGTGTACCTGTCTTGCAAGAGTCAGAGGCTTGAATGCTCCTCTGAGGTAGGCTGTCACTTGTTCTTGGGAAGCTGTTTGAATTGTCCTTTGAAGGGAATAAATGTGATGGTAGTCAGCTCCTCTGAGGGATGCTCTTATCTCTATCAAGCTCATCTGTCTTCTGTTGCCAGCAAAAAATGTGTGTGTGCATGCACACGCATGGTATATGTAAATATCCTGAGAGTCTTTTTGTTTGTTTTCATTTCATGATAAATATAAATGCATTTATTATCAAGAACACATATAAATATGTATATGACCCAATCTTAGAGTACTATATACTTTATCACTCAAACCCAGATAGGTTTGAGGGAGGAAAGTGAAGTCGCTCAGTCATGTCCGACTCTTTGGAGACCCCATGGACTGTAGCCTATCAGGATCCTCCATCCATGGGATTTTCCAGGCAAGAGTGCTGGAGTGGATTGCCATTTCCTTCTCCAGGGGATCTTCCCGACCCAGGAATCGAACTCGGGTCTCTCGCATTGCAGGCAGACGCTTTACCGTCTGAGTCACCAGGGAACAGGACATTATTAACCATTATACTGGAGAAGCAGTCATAGCCTGGGACTGACTTGGTTGTTTAGCTACTCTAACTTTGATTTGTTATCTCTAAGCTTTCATTTGTGATATGGCCAATCATCATTATCACATGAAGTTGAAGGTTTGAATGAAGCAAATGTCAAGATTATAGAGGCAAAATTTTGTCACCCTTTTAGCTGATGGAATCAAAAAAATATGACTGGACATTGGACTGGCTCAGGGTGTAGCCCAAGCCATCATGCCTGAGGCTTTCCTAGAGCCTCATATCTTGTCCATATAAAGACTGAGGACTTCTTTAAACTGGTGCTCTTAAAATTAATATGCATATGTGAACACAATGAGTGTTCTACCATACACAATGAAGTCAGAAAGAGAAAAGAAAATATTGTATATTGATACATAGATAAGGAATCTAGAAAAATGGTACTGATAAATCTATTTGCAGGGCAGGAATAGAGACTCAGATGTAGAGCATGGACTTGTGGACACAGATGGGGAAGAAGAGGGTGGGATGAACTGGGAGAGTAGCATGGACATATATATACCACTGTGTGTAAAATAGACAGTGGGAAATTGCTGTATAGCACAGGGAGCTCAACTCCACGCTCTGTGATGACTTAGGGGGATGGGATGGGGGGTGGCAGAGAGGCTCAAGAGGAAGGGGTTATATGTATATTTAGAGCTGATTCTATATAGTAGAAACTAACCCAACATTGTAAAGCAATTACCCTTCAATAGAAAAATTAAAAAAAAATAAAGACTAATATGTATATGAATCACCTAGGAATCTTGTGAAATGTTAAAATACAGATTCTGATTCTTGTGGTAGGGCTTGAGATTCTGCATTTTTGATAAGCTCCCAGGTTGGGCTGACTCTGCAGATTGAACAGCAAATCCCTAAACTATTATAGTTAACTCACAAATTTTGTACATTTCCAGTTTTTTTCATCCAGAGCTCATTTCATCATACAACTTAACAAGATATTACTAGATTCAGCAATGAAAGCCCATGATAGATACACAGTAGGCTAATTAAAGCATGGCTATCATTGATAGGCAAGTGTTTCAGAAGGGCTTCTATCATCCACCTCTGGAGTAAAATAGTCTCGAAGGAATGTGATTTGAAACACCATGCTTTGTCTATGGGCTGCTTTAAATCTACTTCTTCCTGGAAATAACTTGACTGTGTTCTTGTTTCTTTGATCCCTTCTTCTCAAGTGATAATGCGTTTACTCTTTCCTCAGAATTCCTCTTCCTCTGTTTGAAGACAGTAACTTTCATCCATACCTTCATTCTCAGTTCTGAGGTTTCAGGACCACCTATTTTCTTCTCATTCAAAAAACTTAGGACAAGAATTCAGACACCTCAGTATTTTGATTGGTCCCCTCAGAAGATTAGTTTTGCCCCAGGGAAAGAAGTTAAGAACATAGGGAAGCTGGGGGGGGCGGGGGGCCAGGGTGACAGGAGATAATACTGTCTATTGTTGTGAGTGAAGGGGCTGCCAATTAACCACCTCCTGGTTAAGGGACACTACCCGCAGACAACCTTTGCATCTCTGACAAAACTATGTTTGTGACTTTGTGCCACGGTGGTAATGTAGGGTATGCAGGTCTCTCAAGGTATCCCCCAACTACCCTCTCCTCATGCATAGAAAAATGTGCATACCATTTGATGTATCTATTTGCTTCTTAAAAAAAAAGGGAAATACACATACACAAGTTCACATAGATTGCTAAATATGATGCATACAGCCAGTGGCAGGAAATTTATTAAAATCCTTATTTAGCAAATAGTTCACTGTAAAAAGAAGTAACTAGGCTATGGTTTTTCCAGTGGTCATACATGGATGTAAGAGTTGGACTGTGAAGAAAGCTGAGCGCTGAAGAATTGATGCTTTTGAACTGTGGTGTTGGAGAAGACTCTTGAGAGTCCCTTGGACTGCAAGGAGATCCAACCAGTCCATCCTAAAGGAGATCAGTCCTGGGTGTTCATTGGAAGGAATGATGCTAAAGCTGAAACTCCATTACTTTGGCCACCTCATGCGAAGAGTTGACTCATTGGAGAAGACTAATGCTGGGAGGGATTGGGGGCAGGAGGAGAAGGGGACAACAGAGGATGAGATGGTTGGATGGCATCACCAACTTGATGGACATGAGTTTGGGTGAACTCTAGAAGTTGGTGATGGACAGGGATGCCTGGCGTGCTGTGATTCACGGGGTTGCAAAGAGTCGGACACGACTGAGTGACTGAACTGAACTGAAAGTATTTTCATTCCAGATAATTCAAAATAGTATCACAATAAAATGAAAGATGAAATAATGGAGTCAAGGGATTTTAAAGATCTGGTTGATACAGAGAAGCAGAAATATTATATGATACTAATCAGCTTTTTTACAAAACAGAAACAGACTCACAAGTTTAGAGAACTAACTTATGGTTGCCAGGGGTGGGGAGAATGCAGGAGGGTAGTAAAGAATAGTTAGGAAGTTTGGGATGGACATGTACATGCTGCTATATTGAAAATGAATAACCAACAAGGACCTTTTGTATATCATAGGAAAACTGCTCAAGGTTATGTGACAGCTGGATGGGAGAGGAGTTTGACGGAGAATGGATACATGTATATGTATAACTAAGCCCCTTTGCTGTCCATCTGAAACTATCACAGTACTGTTAATTGGCTATATTCTAATATAAAATTAAAAGTTTAAAATAAATAAAGATTTGGCTGATGTACCTCTCTCATGTCATTTCTAGTTTACTGTCTGTCAGAATTTCAACAGAGGATGAGTCTAGACTGCCCATCAAATCTTTACTGAGCAATCATCAAAATGCTTAACTCCCCCAATGTCCCTGTCTGCACACTTTTAACAGTGTACTATGTATCTCCTGGTTTTTTAGCTTGGGTATGTTTATGAAGCTTTGGGAGGACTGAAAATTCTATTTTGCATTCACTGTGTTTTCTTTGCACACCTGGTCATCCTTGCTCACATATAGGAGCCATGAGTAGTAGCTTCAATAGATTTCCATTTTGTATATATTTTTATCTTTGTTTAAATATGTTTTTAATATATCTTTGTGTAACCCATCCTAATAAAAATGAAAATGAGTTCACATCAATCAATTTGTCCCTACTAATCAAATCTGCCATTGCAAAACAGTATCATTTCTGAGGCAGAAATAGACTATTAAAAAAAAAAAACATGAAATGAATAGAAAATTGTCATTCATTATGTAAAATTAAGCAAAGCTTAATAATTAATCTCATTTCCTTGTGAAAGTTTTTTTTTCTGCATGTTTCACTTGAATTAATGAAATAAGTAAAAAGGAGACAAAAAGACTAATATTCACTGCACGCCTAAGTGCTCGGGATGGTGAAGTATCCTGTGCTGAATATTTTTATTATGGTAATTGATTATTATGATTGGAGATTAGAAGGCATTTTCCAATAATAGCTTTCATTTATTGAAGACCTCCCATCTACCCACACACTAGGCATCCGCATGAATCATTTAAAATACTCTTAGCTGGGTTTTATTATTCCCACTTGATCGATGATGGACCTTAAGCTCAGAGAGGTTAAGTAGCTTCTCTACATCTAACAGCTTGTTAGTGCCGGGCTTTGAGTCAGATAGCTCCTCATTTGAATTATAATTTCATGTCCTATCTATGACATTTATATTTTTCTTAAGAAATATATGTCCTGAATGCACCCAGCTCTTTTAGGTTATTTATATATATCTGCACATGGAAGATTTATGAAATCAGACAACTCAGAAGAAAAAAATCTTCACTTCCCATAAACAATTTTTCTTCTACCTTAGGCCTATTTGTGTATGTATATATACAAATATCTATTTGTATTCTGCTCAAATTGCTTTTTGTCTTTCACAGTTATCCTTTAGATTGAGCATTTGTTTCATAATCACAGGTGGTTTGGAATTAATAATTATATTTATTACCATCATTTCTATCTTTATTTTTGTAATAATTTAAGGCCACTTTTTATGAGTACTGATACTTTCAATATTACCATTACCATTGTACTTCTAAGAGGGAATGTCTACTATTGAGATCACCAACTACAAAATTAGCATAAAAGTAACACAATAGGTTACAAAACAACTTGACACACAAGGTTTAGATGACCTTTGTCAAATGCTCGGGTCACCTCTAAGGGTAAACACCAAGGTGAGTTAGTGTTACTTTAGAGAGTGACTTGGTTCAAGTCTATGAAATTCATGTACTGAAATTCATATGTAGAGATGTTTCAAGATACATCCTGGTTTCCCTGGTGGCTCAGGTGATAATGAATCTGTTGCAATACAGGAGACCCAGGTTCATTCCCTGGGTCAGGAAGATCCCCTTGAGGAGGAAATGGCAACCCACTCCAGTATTCTTGCCTGGAGAATCTCATGGACAGAGGAGCTGGTGGACTACAGTTCATAGGGTTGCAAAGAGTTGGACACAACTCAGCGACTAACACTTTCACTTTTCAAGATACATGATTATCACTGTTATTACTTTGTGTACATGTATTTATATGTGATATGCATGTGTTTTATTTCTACCTTCTCATCTTTTAACTTTTTATTTTATATTGGATTATTGCCGATTAACAATGTTGTGATAGTTTTAAGTGGATAGCAAAGGGAGTCAGTCATACATGTATTCATTCTCCCTCAAAGTCCCCTCCATTCCAGGCTGCCCCATAATGTTGAGCAGAGTTCTTTGTGCTATACAGTGGGTCCTATTGGTTATCCATTTTAAATACAGCAGTGTGTACATGTCCATCCCAAACTCCCTAACTATCCCTCCACTCATCTTTCCCCTCTTTGGTCTTCTCAGCTTGACTTTCCTTCTTTTGTCCCAGGGGTGGTGACTGAGGCCAGAGGCAGTGGCCAAAGCCAGGGGCGGTGGCTGGGAGGAGCAACCCCAGGCCCGAGGCCAGGGTGGCGACCAGGAGGAGCAACCCCACGGCCAAGGAGTGGTGGCTGTGGGGGCACAGAAGGGCCTAGAGGAGCCATCCCATGCTGAAGGTCAGGAAGGGCAGCAGTAGGAGATACCCCTCATCCAAGGTTAGGAGCAGCGGCTGTGCTTTGCTGGAGCAGCTGTGAAGAGATACCCCATGCCCAAGGTAAGAGAAACCCAAGTAAGATGGTAGGTGTTGCAAGAGGGCATCAGAGGGCAGACACACTAAAACCATATTCACAGAAAACTAGTCATTCTAATCACACTAGGACCACATGCTTGTCTAACTCAATGAAACTAAGCCATGCCCATGGGGCAACCCAAGACGGGCGGGTCATGGTGGAGAGAGCTGACAGAATGTGGTCCACTGGAGAAGGGAATGGCAAACTACTTCAGTATTCTTGCCTTGAGAACCCCATTAACAGGATGAAAGGGCAAAATGCTAAGATACTAAAAGAGGTACTCCCCAGGTCAGTAGGTGCCCAATATGCTACTGGAGGTCAGTGGAGAAATAACTCCAGAAAGAATGAAGGGATGGAGCCAAAGCAAAAACAATACCTAGCTGCAGATGTGACTGGTGATAGAAGCAAGGTCCGATGATGTAAAGAGCAATATTGCATAGGAACCTGGAATGTCAGGTCCATGAATCAAGGCAAATTGGAAGTGGTCAAACAGGAGATGGCAGGAGTGAACATCGACATTCTAGGAATCAGCGAACTAAAATGGACTGGAATGGGTGAATTTAACTCAGATGACCATTATATCTACTACTGTAGGCAGGAATTCCTCATAAGAAATGGAGTAGCCATCATGGTCAACAAAAGAGTCCGAAATGCAGTACTTGGATGCAATCTCAAAAACGACAGAATGATCTCTGTTCGTTTCCAAGGCAAACCATTCAATATCACAGTAATCCAAGTCTATGCCCCAACCAGTAATGCTGAAGAATCTGAAGTTGAACAGTTCTATGAAGACATACAAGACCTTTTAGAGCTAACACCCAGAAAAGATGTCCTTTTCATTATAGGGGACTGGAATGCAAAAGTAGGAAGTCAAGAAACACCTGGAGTAACAGGCAAATTTGGCCTTGGAATGCGGAATGAAGCAAGGCAAAAACTAATAGAGTTTTGCCAAGAAAATGTACTGGTCATAGCAAACACCCTCTTCCAACAACACAAGAGAAGACTCTACACTTGGACATCACCAGATGGTCAACACCGAAATCAGATTGATTATATTCTCTGCAGCCGAAGATGGAGAAGCTCTATACTGTCAACAAAAACAAGACCAGGAGCTGACTGTGGCTCAGATCATGAACTCCTTATTACCAAATTCAGACTGAAATTGAAGAAAGCAGGGAAAATCGCTAGACCATAGAGTGTCTGATGAACTATGGACTGAGGTTTATGACATTGTACAGGAGACAGGGATCAAGACCATCCCCATGGAAAAGAAACACAAAAAAGCAAAATGGCTGTCTGGGGAAGCCTTACAAATAGCTGTGAAAAGAAGAGAAGTCAAAAGCCAAGGAAAAAAGGAAAGATATAAGCATCTGAATGCAGAGTTCCAAAGAATAGCAAGAAGAGATAAGAAAGCCTTCTTCAGCGATCAATGCAAAGAAATAGAGGAAAAGAACAGAATGGGAAAGACTAGAGATCTCTTCAAGAAAATTAGAGATACCAAGGAACATTTCATGCAAAGAGGGGCTCAATAAAGGACAGAAATGTTCTGGACCTAACAGAAGCAGAGGATATTAAGAAGAAGTGGAAAGAATACACAGAAGAACTGTACAAAAAAAGATCTTCACGACCCAGATAATCACGATGGTGTGATCACTCATCTAGAGCCAGACATCCTGGAATGTGAAGTCAAGTGGGCCTTAGAAAGCATCACTACGAAGAAAGCTAGTGGAGGTGATGGAATTCCAGTAGAGCTATTTCAAATCCTGAAAGATGATTCTGTGAAAGTGCTACACTCAATATGCCAACAAGTTTGGAAAACTCAGCAGTGGCCACAGGACTGGAAAAGGTCCATTTTCATTCCAATCCCAAAGAAAGGCAAAGCCAAAGAATACTCAAACTACCGCACAATTGCATTCATCTCACACGCTAGTAAAGTAATGCTCAAAATTCTGAAAGCCAGGCTTCAGCAATATGTGAACCATGAACTTCCTGATGTTCAAGCTGGTTTTAGAAAAGGCAGAGTAACCAGAGATCAAATTGCCAACATCTGCTGGATTATGGAAAAAGCAAGAGAGTTCCAGAAAAACATCTATTTCTGCTTTATTGACTATGCCAAAGCCTTTGACTGTGTGGATAACAAGACACTGTGGAAAATTCTGAAAGAGATGGGAATACCAGACCACCTGACTTGCCTCTTGAGAAATCTGTATGCAGGCCAGACAGCAACAGTTAGAACTGGACATGGAACAACAGACTGGTTCCAAATAAGAAAAGGAATACATCAAGGCTGTATATTGTCACCTTGCTTATTTAACTTATATGCAGAGTACATCATGAGAAATGCTGGACTGGAAGAAAAACACAAGCTGGAATCAAGATTGTTGGGAGAAATCTCAATAACCTCAGATATGAAGATGACACCACCCTTTTGGCAGAAAGTGAAGAGGAACTAAAAAGCCTCTGGATGAAAGTGAAAGAGGAGAGTGAAAAAGTTGGCTTAATGCTCAACAATCAGAGAACGAAGATCATGGCATCTGGTCCCATCACTTCATGGGAAATAGATGGGGAAACAATGGAAACAGTGTCAGACTTTATTTTTGGGGGCTCCAAAATCACTGCAGATGGTGATTGCCGCCATGAAATTAAAAGACACTTACTCCTTGGAAGAAAAGTTATGAGCAACCTAGATAGTATATTCAAAAGCAGAGACATTACTTTGCTGACTAAGGTCCGTCTAGTCAAGGCTATGATTTTTCCTGTGGTCATGTATGGATGTGAAAGTTGGATTGTGAAGAAGGCTAAGCGCCAAAGAATTGATGCTTTTGAACTTTGGAGAAGACTCTTGAGAGTCCCTTGGACTGCAAGGAGATCCAACCAGTCCATTCTGAAGGAGATCAGCCCTGGGATTTCTTTGGAAGGACTGATGCTAAAGCTGAAACTCCATTACTTTGGCCAACTCATGTGAAAAGTTGACTCATTGGAAAAGACTTTGATGCTGGGAGGGATTGGGGGCAGGAGAAGAAGGGGACGACAGATGATGAGATGGCTGGATGGCATCACTGACTTGATGGATATGAGTCTGAATGAACTCCGGGAGTTGGTCATGGACAGGGAGGCCTGGTGTGCTGCAATTCTGGGGTCACAAAGAGTCGGACACGACCGAGCAACTGAACTGAACTGAACTGATTTTCTTCTTTATATCCTAAAAGCAATTCCTCAGGTTTAGCCTACTTGATTGACTCACATTGCCTTGATCAGTCATTTTGAAACTTTCATCCAGCACTCACCAGTACAATATGGAAATATTTATCACCGATGTCAGTATATTTATTTGTAAATAATTTACAAAAAACTTCTACACTAAAATATTCTATGTTTTATAAAACGTGCAGAAAATAAAATATTTTAAAAGATGATAAATATGTAAGTTCTAATATTTTCTTTCCACAAGCCAATAAAGTATATTATTCAACTCACTTTGTCTCATAAGTTAATATTTAATTTTTGAACCATAGTTCTCAAGATCTAAAGAGAAATATATGATTCCAAGATACTGCCTTAGCCTTCAGTTCAGTTCAGTTCAATTGCTCAGTTGTGTCCGACTCTTTGTGACCCCATGGACTGCAGCATGTCAGTCTTCCCTGTCCATCACCACTCCTGGAGCCTACTCAAACTCATATCCATTGAGTCAGTGATGCCATCCAACCATCTCATCCTCTGGCATCCCCTTCTCTTCCCACCTTCAATCTTTCCCAGCATCAGCATCTTTTCAAATGAGCCAGCTCTTCTCATCAGGTGGCCAAAGTATTGGAGTTTCAGCTTCAACATCAGTCCTTTCAATGAATATTCAGGACTGATTTCCTTTAGGATGGACTGGTTGGATCTCCTTGCTGTGCAAGGGACTCTCAAGAGTCTTCTTCAACACCACAGTTCAGCCCTAAGCCACTTTATTCATCTTTTGTCATATCAGATTGATACGTTTTCCTTTACATGGGCTTTGCCATGGCTTGGAGGGTAAGGGGACACCCCCGGGTGACCCTAAGAATCAATAACCTTTTCAGTAATAGGACACTTGACAAAGATCTCTTAGAACATTTTCAGATATAAAAATCTTTTCTATGGTTTGATTAAATATGCGTGCATGCTCAGTTGCTTCAGTCATATTGACTTTTTGCGACGTCACGGACTGTAGCCCGCTGGGCTCCTCTAACCACGGGATTCCCCAGGCAAGAATACTTGAGTGTGAGCCATTTCCTACTCCAGGGCATCTTCCTGACCCAGGGATTGAACCCATGTCTCCTCTGTCTCCTGCATTCACAGGCAGATTCTTTACCACTGAGCCACTTGGGAAGCCCTTGATCAAACAGCCAGGACCTAAAATAAGTCTTGTAAATAGAGTGTACATTTGTGTTTTCTCTCTTCTGCCAACAACCTAGAGTAATTTTTACATCCAGTAACACCTACACAATTTGGCATTAATGCAAGACTTCTGGGAAGGTAGGAAATGATCTTACTGTGTAATCTTTGGGGAAAAAGTGGTTTCTTTATTCTTTCCTACCAGATGAAAAACATGATTAATTGAATATCAGAAAATTTCAAAAGAATATCTATTTAACATTCTTTAAAAAATAATTTACATGCATTAGCTGTCTATAAATGGCATAAAATAGGTAAACTTTTAACCATAGATGCCTTAAGTGCTTTTATGTTCTACATAAAGTGACATTAGTCTGAAAACAGAACAAACTTTAAGAACAAGGTGCTTCAAAAAAAGATCTTCCTTTGTGGTAAGTGCCAACAAAGAACACATTTTACATTAATTGGTTGTCTCAGTCCAGACCATCTGTCTCTCCAAATGTAATGAATCCTGGCATTCTTATTGGTATGTACTGAATAGCTCAAATTGGGTCTGAAATAAACCCACTTCGAAGTCTTGTTATAGGATCAGTTTGTGAGTTGTGGAACAAATGTTAAGATTCTTCTAATCAGAGTCCCTCCTGGTGAAAAATTTAAGTTCAATTGCCTATAGCTGGAGGATGGGCTCCACATGGACGCATTTTGCATTTCGTACTAGAATCACACATTCTTCTCTCACTATACAACTCATGCATGTGTAGGCGCCATTACGTAATGTGACTGTCTAGCATTTGAAACGTGGCATTAAAATTCACAAGTGTCTTTATACTGAGTGTTTCATTGGTTCCTGACAACCTACAACCATTTTGTAGATGAGAAAATTGATATTTCAAGGCGGAGCATGACTTAAACTGTAACTGTTTCTCCTATGATATTCTCCTCTTTCATTCTGTTGACATTAGATATTCTGGTCATCTCCTGCAGCCAAACTCCTACCTACCTTGAATCTCTGTAACTTATGAAAGAGGAAGGGAGAGAAGAAGTTATCCCATAATCCTACCAGGCACTTCAACCTCATCTTAAATGTTTCAACTTTCCCTCTATCTCAGACCACCATAAGTCCCTCTATAAACTCTTACCGTGTTAGTTGCTCAGTCATGTCTGACTCTTTGCAACCCTGTGGACTGTAGCCCACCAAGCCCACCAAGCTTGTCCGTCCATGGAATTTTTTAGGCATGAATAACGGAGTGGGTTGTCATTTCCTTCTGCAGGGGATCTTCCTGACTCAGGGATCAAACTCAGGACTTCTGCATTGCAGGCAGATTCTTTACCATCTCAGCCACTTATAATTAAAACAATATATATACAAGAATGATCCCCCAATAGAAAGAAAACTTCAGGAAAATAGAGACATTGTCTATTTTGCTGACCAAATACAGTAATAATATTCAATTTCAAGTAATGATTGAGCAGTTAATTACCAGGTTCTGTGCAAGCAGCAAAACCCTGTCATCATGAATTGGAAAATATGACACTTCCTCTCACTTAGCAGCTCTTTTCAAGGTGCAAGCAAAATGGAAACTGTAAAAGAACTAACTTCAACACTGCTGCCTATTCTGGAACTAGTGAAAAGCTTTTGGAATCAGTCAGGCCTGGGATTGTAGCTCATCCCTACACTAGGGGATAACATTAGACCAGTAACTCTGCAGTCATTCTATAGTTACTCATATAGCCATGGATTCAGTTCAGTTCAGTTCAGTCACTCAGTCATGTCCGAATTAAACACTATCTATTTAGATTCTTTAAGAATTTTTCAACTTGTTGCAAGTAAAGTACGTGCATTCAGAATTCCTGGTGGTCCAGTGGTTAAGAATCCACCTGCCAATGCAGGGGACACAGGTTCAATCCCCAATCCAGGAAGATTTCACATGCTATGGGGTAATGAAGTCGGCACATTGCAACTGCTGAAGCCCACACGCTCTAGAGCCCTACTCTGCAGCAAGGGAAGCCACTGTAATGAGAAACCTGTGCACTACAGCTGGAGAGTAGCCCATGCAGCTAGAGAAAACCTGTGCACAGCTATGAAGACCCAGCACAGACAAAACAGATAAACAAATACAATTTAAAAAATAAGTAAATGCATTTGTACAATCATTAGATAGATGGTATTTTTTTCTCTCTTCTGGAGATACATATGTATCCCCAACAAGACAGGTGATCATGAGGTAGAAGGTAAAATGTTGAGCTTGTGAATGGCAATCATTGATAAGGTTAGCGGCCTCCCCAAATGAGGTTTTAAAGAAATGTCAAAAAATTCATGGCTGTTTGGTTGCCAGGAGGGAGGATGGAGGTTGCCAGGTGGGGAAAGGATGGAGGAGGAATTTGGGATTAGCAGATGCAAACTGCTGTATAGAGAAAGGATAACAATAAGATCCTACTGTATAGCACAAGGGACTATATTCAGTATTCTGTGATAAACTATAATGGAAAAGAAGTTCAAAAAAAAAGAATATGAAAAAGAATGTATATATACATGTATAATTCAATTGCTTTGCTGTACAGTAGAAATTAACACATCATTTTAAATTCACTATACTTCAATAAAAAGTTTTAAAAATTCATGGCTGTTTTAATAACAGTAATAAATCATTGCAGTGGGAAAAAGTGTGGATTACTTCACCACAATCCCCAAAACAATAGGAAAAATTCTACCCAACATTCCAAAGTCTAAAGGAGAGGACCAAAGAGGCTAAGTCTGGAGACTTTCCAATGGTTTGGCCAGACTACTTCCACTCAATAGTTATGCAGTTGTTCTAAATTCTTTGCTACTACTATTACTGTTACCACCTTTTTTCAGAAAAACCAGGACTGGTAGGGGGGATGTTGGCCTTTGGCGGAGGGCAGTGATTCTAAAGAGTGAAACTCTCCCTCTGCCACATGCCAAATACTGAATTCTATTCTGTGATTTAACGGGAACAAAATAGACCTGGGCAATATTTTCACAGAATTTAGAGTCTCAAGGATTAAATGTAGTAAATTACATATTATGATCTAATCAATGCCTATAAGAAGTCCTATCAACGAGGTTCTGATTGTGCATGATATGATAAACAGACTTAGTCTGGAAGCTCAGAGTATTTAAGAAGTAACTACAGGAGGGAAGGAGGCTCAAGAAGAAACGGATATAAGTATACATGTGGCTGATTCACTTCTTGTACATTAGAAACCAACACAACATTGTAGAGCAATTTTACTCCAATAAAAAAAATGAGAAAAAAGAAGCAACTAGAATAAATAAGAGTTATCTAGGTGAAAACTGGAGAGCAATAGAGGCATTCTAGATTGTGGGGACAGTATAGGCAACAGTTTTGAAACTGGAGGGAACACAGCAAAGAGCATGTAAAGCCTTAGACATGGTGCAGTCATTTCATACATACTACCTCATTTAACTGTCACCTTTTTCCTGTAAGGTAGGCATTGTTCTTTCCTCTGGTGCCAAATAAGGTGACAAATACTTAGCGAGAATGAGTGACTCACCCAAGGTCACGCAGTTTACTGAACTCGTATTTTAATTCAGATCTCTTGTTTCTGAGGGTGATGGCTCAAACTCAATGGAAATACAAGAGTTTACTAACAAATGAGCAGAGGAAGCTTCCTGAGTTAGTCTGGCTTGCAAATTTGATGAAAAGATAGAATTTAAGCATCCAGATAAATCAAGTTATTCTATATCCCCAAAGTTCAAAATAACTCCCAAGAAGCTTTTGTTCATTATTCATTTGTGGAATGAAAATTAGGTATTAGAAATCAGCCAGCATTCCACACGTTCCTTGCAAGTAAAGACTAACTTTGAAATGATTTAAGAAGACTGACAGATGCTTCAAGATTTTCAACCTGCTTTTAGTAGAGAAAAGCAGACACCATATTCTATTTATTGCACTTCTACATGTAAATCTTACTCTAAATTTGACTACAAGAAAACTACCTTTGAATATAGAGCTATTTATTCCAAAATGTCATGCTGGCACATACGGTTTCTTCAAGCAGTCTTTTCTTCTACACAAAAAAGAGCAATGATGAAGTGAATTAGATTCATAGTGACAATTTTCATGATTTTTATGTACCTTTTACGTGATAATCCCTGGTGGCTCAGTGGTAAAGAATCCTCCTGCCAAAGCAAGAGACACAGGTTCGATCCCTGGGTCAGGAAGATCCCCTGGAGAACATGGCAACACATATCAGTATTTTTGCCTGGATAACCCTATGGACAGAGGAGCCTGGTGGGCTACATCCCATGGGGTTGCAAAGAATCTGACACGACTCAGTGACTAAACAGCAATAGCAACATGTCTTTCATGTCTTCTGGTGGTTGACAATTACTCAGAAGATATATCTCGGGAAAAGTTTCAGCCGTCACGGCTATATGAATTGTCTATTGGACAACAGAGCATGAGATGGTTGGATGGCATCACTGAGTCAATGGACATGAACTTGGGCAAACTCTGGGAGATGATAAGGGACAGGGAGGCCTGGCGTGCTGCAATCCATGTGGATGCAGAGAGTCAGACATGACTTGGCTACTGAACAACAGCAACAACAAAGCCTTAAAAAGAAAGGCAGAAAAAATTATAGGAACATTTACTTTTCAAAATAATAGTGACTTTCCCAGGTATTCCAAACAGACTAATGGCCTTGAGTCTCACTGGACTGACAACTCCATTTGTAACAATCTATCATGAGACAGTGTGTGCCTCTTTAAATTCTCAAGAATATTTCCAAATCTTCAGGAACCAGAAATTGAATATGACAGACTATATCCTGTGTTGCTTTGTGCTTCCTTACAGTCATGTCCAATCATGTTTCGGACAGTCTTGCAGCTTGGGAAAGTCGCATGAAAGCTTGCCTTCATTATCAGATGTTATAGCCCCTGAATAGGGGACAGTTGCAGGGCCTACACATTGCATTGCTCATGTTGGGCTCCCACCTTGCTGATTCTTCTGGAAATGTGGTTACAAATCAGTTGTAAAACATCTTGGCAAATATTTTCAAGTCATAGTCACCCCTTTCCAAAGTTTATGGAGATGTCAACCATGATTACTAACATTCTGTTTCAAGCAT
Organism: Oryx dammah; assembly: GCF_014754425.2. Classification (NCBI taxonomy): domain Eukaryota; kingdom Metazoa; phylum Chordata; class Mammalia; order Artiodactyla; family Bovidae; genus Oryx; species Oryx dammah. Next base: position 37,120,486 of record NW_024070197.1, read on the forward strand.
AAATCCTCATTGGACTTAAAAAATAGTTTTTAATTGATAGTGTTGCACATACTAAGAGAATTTTTAAAACTCTTCATACATACAAAGAACAGTTGTACATTTTTTGCCTTTTCTATTTTTTTTTCAAATTAGCTGTCTCTTTCTTCCCATGTGAAACTGTCTAACTCTCTCTGTTAAGATTCTTCGGAGAAAAGCAACAGAAACAGAATTGGGCTGGTCAAATCTTTTTGAGGAACTAACTGAAAGGACATCACGGAATTAAATGTAAAGCTGAACACCTGGATTTTGGGAGAAGAATCATGGCGTATTGAAAGATACTACTAGCAGGTACTTGGGTACAATCTTTTGTACCATTAACATTTGCTGTGTATCATAATACTAAGAATTTATCCCAAAGATTGTTTTAATCAATTTCCCAAAGGAGAAATGAGGTGTTGTTACCAAAAAAGGGGACAAAGGAAGCAAATGCTCATAACCATTGTTTTGAATGTTTTGGTTTTGTTTCAGTTGTTTTGTTTGTTTGCTCTCATGCTGGTATACCTGTATTTCTTTCTTTTTTTTAACTTGCTACAGAAAACTACTCAAATGGCCATCAGTAATAATGTGAATACAACATGTTATATTCACAAAAATAAGTGAAGCTAATTCATAGTGATAAAAGCCAAGATTTTGGTAACCTTTGAGGTAAGGACTAGAAAGAAAAATGAAGAGGCTCTAGAGAAACTGGTCATGCTCTTTCTTGAACTGAGTGCTGGTTTCAAAGACAGTGTTGAGTTTGTGAAAATTCACTGAGCTGTGAAAAAAAAGGATCACTGAGCTGTAAACTGTAAACTTATGTACACTATTTAGTATATACACTGCCTGAGCCAAAATGAAAAGTAAATAATACTGATCCTGTCTTTTAAGAAAATGATGTGTTAACCACAGATTTTTTTTTTTTAATCTTAAGGAACGTAATTAATGGAATGTAGTGAAGGTAGAGAATAAAAGCCAAAGGGCACAAAATGGCTGAGCCAAGGTTATAGATAATTTCTTCCTCTATAAAATAATTTTCCTCATCAGCTATTGATCTTTTAATGCCCATTCCTCTCCTTTCTTAATGGTTATGTACCATGGAATGAATCTCAAAACCTTTCATATTTTCCATCCCCAATCATGCATTTCCAAAGGAAAAAAAAAAATCAAAAGCACAAATTCTACAACAAAACAACTTTATCCATTTGCCTACCCCCAGTGCCACTAAACAGTGCCTAGCATTCAGCATGTGCTCATACTATATGTGTTGATTACTTTTTTTTTTAATTAGAGAAACATTTGTCAAAGTCTTATCCCTGCTATGGGAGACTCAACCAAATGTCAAAGTGAAGTTTTTCTTTCTTTAAATGTCAGCAACTCAAGGAAATTCTGTTTGAATAAGGTCCAAGGTCAGAAGAGCTTCTTAAAAAAGATGAAAACTATTATTCAGTTTTCTCAAAGAAATTTTGATTTTAAAGCTATCAACGATTTTCCAAGATTAATTATCTTCCTCAAGAGAGATAATGACGAAAGTCAATTATTGAGAAAGGTTACAAAGCAAAGAGTGTATGATTTTCCAATTATGGCCTTATGCAGCGTTTTTTTTTTTTAATATTTCTTTAATGCTAAATTGTATTTAATGTAATTTAGTTCTTTCTCCTGACACTCTAAAAGTCTATCAAATGCTTTTGTCACTCCTTTTGACTTTGCTTTTGCTTTTGGATTGCTTATTTCTGATTAATAGAAGCTTGAAAGTCTCTTCGGAAGTCAATCAGAATGTAGCTGTTTAATAATGGTACAGTGAACAGTTGACACTCTGCTGGGCTAACATCTTTTCAACAAAATGATTACATCTACTGCACATCAATCACTTGACATAACCAAAATAAAGCTGGCTTAATAGAACAATATCTCATGATAAATACCTTCCCTTGAAACTTCACATCTTTGCCTCCACACTTATATGTTGATAAATGATGTTCCTTCACCTTGATGCTCTTTCTCTGAGCAGGAGGCTCATTGTCCTATGACAGCATCCTATTGCATTCACTACATTACCAAGATGTTTAAGGCAGTTTTCAAAAAGAGTCTTCTCTTGTCTCAGTATATTGCCAGTTAAATCAATAAACACTGTGAGATGGCCCAAAGTTTAGAAAGGCTGGGTAACAAGACACCTGTTTCTTACTTTTTGTCATCTTTATAGCCAAGAGCAAAATCACAGGTTAATCAGGTTGCTTGCCTGTCTTAGCCAGTTTCACAGGTCTCAGATGAACAGGAACTCAGCCTGAGCCTCCATCTTCAGCGATTTCTTCTGTCTGTGAAGTAATAAGAATGATGTTTATCTCTTGAAGAGTTTTATAAGACAGTTACAATCAACCACTGGAAATGGAACAGGCTTTGTATGGAGGCTTCCAGTTTTTCAGTTACCATACTACTTTGTAAGTCAGTTATCTTCTAAATGAGTCTGATGTCTTCTAAATGAGTTAAAGGTCTTTTCTCAAGGAAATTCTGTATTTGTTCACTCTTGTTTTAAGAAAATGCTACCTCCAAAATCTGCAGCTTTAGATAAGAAGTATTTATTATTGTTCAGGAGTCTATGAGTCATCAGGGTTGATTTGGGCCAGGTTCAGTCATGTGTCAGGAGAAGGAAATGGCAACCCACTCCAGTGTTCTTGCCTGGTGAATCCCAGGGACAGAGGAGCCTGGTGGGCTGCTGTCTATTGGGTCGCACAGAGTTGGACACGGCTGGAGCAGTCATGTGTCAACACTCAGTGACAGGTCAGCTGGGAATTGACTGGTCTAGAATGGCTTCACTCAGAGGCCTGTTGATTAGATAGCAGTCAGCTAGGTCAATGGGGTGACCCAGGCAGCTTATCTCTCATCACCCTACACACTAGCTTCTGCTTATTTACTTGGCAATGGTTTTGCTCCCAGAGAACAAATGGAAGCACACACCAAAATATCGCATCTGACCCACTGTGTTGGCCAGAACAAGTCACAAACTCATCACAGAATCAATGGATGGGAAATACAAGCCATCTCTTCATGGGAGGAGATTCAAAGTCATGTTCCATAAGCCATGGATATGAGGAAAGGAGAAAAAATTATAGCCAACTTTGTAATCAATCTATGGTAAATTCAGGAGTACCCAAATAGTCAAATATATTTGCATAAATTTTTCAAATTATTACCCACTTTAAAATTTCAACTAAAATTTTTGTGAAACCAGTCCAATGAAATTATTTCATTTATATAAACATGGTCTTGAATTTCATTGATGGACTTTTAAAAATTATTGGATACACGTTAGGTGGAAAACAACATTTATGAATTTGAACATTTCATCATGAAGTTATGTGTTGATGGCACCCTTTCAAATTCATATAAAACAATTTTTAACAGCACTGTCAGGATTAGATGTTTTAGAACCTTAAGTAAGCTGAATCTGAGAATAGAAATGACAATAATATATACTCTATGTCAAGTAAATCTTCCTTGGTGTAAAATCTGAAATGTTCACACATCATATAAGGCAAAGTGAATGCCATATATGTTCAACTTAATATCTAGGTACTTTTGATTTGCCTATAATACAGCAAATGAGCATATTATAGTCAGATCTTTATAGCAATCTCATAAAGGAATGGTTTAAAAGAATATGATTAATACCAAGGAATTTATAAAAATTAAGCAAAATACATGCTTAAAGCTATTTGGTTTATAAAAGTATTAAATAGTATATGTAAAGAACTATTACAATATCTAATATCCATCACTCAATACATAGTAGTATTTTTGTTCACAGTTTAGCATAATATTCATTACTTTTCGGAGGCTAGCATGTATTTTTGAATGAGTTCTGTGAACAACATACATATATCACTGTGGCATAATTCTGGCATTTATTTTAAACCAGTAAATATGCTCATACTCTACTGGCTATAATAGCCTGACATTTTATAATTTAGTGACTTTTATTCTCACTTGTGAAGGCTGCATTATTTTCTGTCAATTTATCCTTTAGTGGGAAGTTGTTTTCAAATACAAAATATACTATTATATTAATAGATGAAAAAATGGTTGTATACTCTTCTTTCAAATGTTAATTTAGTACTAGACAGACAAACAAGAAAACATGAGAAATAATGTTAACCCAAGTTTCCAATAATCTGCAAGTGAAGATACAGGAAGCCAGTTTATTGTAAGGAATGTAGAATTAAAGAATTGTTTAATTAAATGCTTAAAACTTAATTACTGCTTTCTGTATTTCAGTCAACTTTAAACTTTAAGCTGGTCTATAAAGACTTCAAGCATGAGTAGGGAATTTTCACAGTTCAATACCATGAGTAGTAATTCTAGGAAATGTATGATAAATGTTTTTTTTTTTTTACTTAATTCTGTCCTCTGAGATCAGATCATCAGCAAATAACAAAAGAAACTTTCAGCAGGGAGATAGAACGTTTCTGCAGACAAGAAAGACAAATTCAGGATATGATCATATCCATAACAATCACAAACCTTTTTTGGTTACCCAAAACCAAAAATTGAGATTATATAGAAAAAAATATATATCTAGAGAAACACCACCCGTGTGTGTGTGTGTGTGTGTGTGTGTGTGTGTGTGTGTGTTTAGTAAAGCTAGCTCGAAAGTCTTTAGCTATATTAACTTTAAAATTATTGTGATGATTATATTTATATGATAGTTACAAAGTGTTTCAGAGAGTATGTGGCCAAGCATGTGCATAAAACATAGGAAATCATATTACATTATTAACATCATTATAATCACCATTATTATCTTTAAAATATTTGTACTAAGATTTCTCTGATGTTCAGTTTCTAACAAAATACTGTGAAAAGTATTTTATCTGTTTTATCCACAGCAAAATTTTTCTCCTAACTACCCAAATGTTTTCATTGAAGCTGACATACGAAAAGAGTTCCATGAGTACATTATAATCATAAACTAGTCCGTGAAGATTCAAAACTATATCACACCTTCAGCTAATGCTTTCTGTGTGGTCAGCTATTTCCAAAGTGGTATCACAAATTTCTGAGCTTGACACAGAGGTGTCAAGAGAGGTGTCACAGAGGTGAAGTTTTCTTCAAAGCAAACAACAATACTGTATTCTCTGCCTCTTTCACAGAGACATTTACTTTAGCACTCAAGAGTTCTATAAAGACCCAGAACCAAAAAGTCATGAATCCCCTATTCAGTCTATTGTAAGCATCCCTCCTGAGCACCACAGATATCCTTTCTCTGGGATAAAAAATAGGACACTCATGTTCTGCCCTCCATCCTTTATGAGGTGACCACTGGTGTGTTCCTAGGTATAAGGCTCCTTAAGAGAAGAAACTATACTGATTGAATTTGCTTTTGCACAGCGTGTACAAGGAAACAGAGCTAAAAAAGAGCCTTAATCAATATTGACTAAAGATGATAATTTGAGAGGTGAAGGAAAATCCATGAGGATTTCTTTGGAAAAGCCTGAACCATCAGAAACAAGATAACAACTTAGAGCTTAATCTGTTGTAACAAATTTATAACAAATAACTTTTTAAAGTACTCCACTATTATGTCAGCATATTTTTTTAATACCACAGCAAACTGGGCACTAGGATTGTGGATTCCATTATTAAGACACTCATCTGATCTGGAGGAACACTCTTACAGGAGAACAGTCTATATTAGTGTTTTCTAGGATGCCTATATTTTAGCGTATTCGAGAAGTATAAGAAGAAGTGATTTAAGTTGGGGCGGGAGGAGGGAGAGGGGTCCAGGATGGGGAACACATGTATACCTGTGGCGGATTCATGTTGATGTATGGCAAAACCAATACAATATTGTAAAGTAATGAACCTCCAATTAAAATAAATAAATTTATGTTAAAAAAATTTGAATGAAGACATAAGCCCAAGTCTGCACGTAAATTCAGTTCAGTTCAGTCACAGTTGTGTCCGATTCTTTACGACCCCATGAATTGCAGCAACGCCAGGCCTCCCTGTCCATCACCAACTCCCGGAGTTCACTCAAACTCATGTCCATCGAGTCGATGATGCCATCCAGCCATCGCATCCTCTGTTGTCCCCTTGTCCTCCTGCTCCCAATCCCTCCCAGCATCAGAGTCTCTTCGCATGAGGTGGCCAAAGTACTGGAGTTTCAGCTTTAGCATCATTCCTTCCAAAGAACACCCAGGACTGATCTCCTTTAGAATGGACTGGTTGGATGTCCTTGCAGTCCAAGGGACTCTCAAAAGTTTTCTCCAACATCACAGTTCAAAAGCATCAATTCTTCGGCGCTCAGCTTTCTTCATAGTCTGCTCAATGCAATTACTTATGGTCTACTCATCTGCTGTAAAACTGCATGAATCCACTAGAATATACAGATAGATAAATACTTCCATTTTTAAAATTGTGTTAAGAACACAATGAGATTGATATTCACATGTTTAAGTATATAGTACAGTAATGTTAAGTATAGGAACATTATTGTAAAATGGATCTCTAGAACTTATTCATCTTACAGAACTAAAACATTTTTTTTCAGCTTATGATTTCTTTGAAATCAGGAACAACACATTCACACAAATAATCAAATATTTATCAATAAGCATTTTCAAGGAAATGATTAAAAAACTATGAATATTGCCTATTCAAAACAACAATGTATTAACTAGATTGCATGGGGCTTCACTCATTGAAGCACAGCCTTATATATATTTTTTCAGTGCTTCTTTAATGGGCTCATTGACAATAACACGTAAAGCAGTCTGCACTGCTAAGATACAGGTTCACAATAGAATTCAACAAGGATCACACTCTCTTTTTGTGTGATATCTTTTTGATATGTTCTCTTTTTAAAGAGATTTTAAATAAAATTTCTTTTAGCAATATCTTGGTAAGGCTAGGAGTGTGGAGTAATTTGAATCCTCTTAGAAATGAGGTCCATGGACCATTACTACACACTTTGCAATGCACAATTTACTTTCCTCTGGCTCAGATGGTAAAGAATCTGCCTGCAAAGTGGAAGACCTGGGTTTGATCACTGGGTTCGGAAAATCACCCGGAGAAGGAAATGGCAACCCACTCCAGTATTTTTGCCTGAAGAATCCCATGGACAGAGAAGCCTGGTGGGCTACAGTCCATGGGGTTGCAAAGAGTCAGACATGACTGAGCAACTTAGCACAGAACAACCAACAGTGCATAGTTATATACATATAGCAGCTTCACTAACTAAAAATGCCATATGCTCTTCCACATCCTCTTTCCTGAATGGTCATTTTTTCTGAATCCAAATTTATAAAACATCATGAAAAAACAATTAAGATGTTGTCTGTCTTGTAAAATCAGGCTCATTTTTCTATGTTTACTGAAGAGCTTTACATCACATGATATGTGTACTGTCTGAAATCATACATAGGATTTATCGCCACTCCTAAATTCAATTTAGATAGTTTCTAAAATAATTTCCATATCTTTAATGAGTTTTGTAAATCACCTCTGAGAACACATAGACTAATACTCTTTGTGATGCTACTAGAAGAGCGATACTCATAAAAAGAAGCTATGCTAATGAGGGAATTGTAGTGGAATATTCTTTTCACTGTATGTGTTCCATTATTTTAATCAAGTGACAGAGAGTCTCCATACTTGTTGGGCAATACAACAGCAACACCTGAAGAAAAATGAAGACTATGACAGTTAACAAATTATAAAATATTATGGATGTTAACACGAGCAATATTTTCAGGGCTGAAAATAAATCCTCAATGCTGGAAGAGAAAAGGTTTGTATTGTTATTCACAGCAGTGAAGCACATAATTATAACAAACCCTGAAATCCAGTCAACATAATCACTGTCTCTTAGTTGTCTAGGGTTAAAAAAATAAGAGGAAAAAAAAAACTACAATGACATTAGAAAACATTTTTGTTCAGAGAGTTATTAATCAGAAAAAATGTCCTCCACAAAAATAAAGAAAAAAAAGTTCCTACTAAAGTGGAATAATTTTTCTATTAATTATCCCCATTGAGACTTCCTCAGTGACACAAAAAAATGTACATCATCATATGCCAGATAATTATAATGTCCCCAAGAATGAGACATTAGGAGCTTTAGTCTATATGTGTTCTGGTTTCAAGGCATCAGAACTATTTTGAAAAGAGTTTTCACTTGGTCTTTAAGAAATGATAAAAGATACAGATATTAAAGAAGTAAGTGTAATGATCTCAGAAAAAAAAACTTCCAAAGTATGAATAGTCTTATGATATAAGAAAGGTACTTGAGTTTAGATTTGTCCATACTACTTGCTATGTGACATCACATCAAACTGAATAGCAAATAATTCTTTAGACACTCGCAGACAGGCTCTGCTCTCTGGAAGGAAAATACTGAGCATATTTATGCCATCTTTCTTAAGATACTGATTTCCTTTTCTTACCTTCTTCAAATAGGTAAATTTAAGTTTGGAATCTGAAAAATTCTGAAATGTATTCAGTACATAAACACTCAAAAAACTTTAGGATTAATGAGAACTGGAAAATTAGACTCCTAAAACTTATAAACTCCAAATTAAAATGTTGATACAAAGAATCAGTGAGGGAGTTATACCGAAACATTAAACCTGTGAATATGCAGGTAAACTACAAGAAGACTCAATATTCTATGTATGCACAAATAGAAATTAGGATGAAGCAAGTATCAAAAAGTTCTTTAGGGCTGTTTTGAAACAGACACCTTAGTAAATTTATTATTTTTATTAATCTACATTATTAATATATTGTGGTGGTAGTTTAGTCAGGGTTCTCTGGTAGCTAGGTCAGTAAAGAATCTGCCTGCAATCCAGGAGACCCGGGTTCAATCCCTAGGTCAGGAAGATCCCCTGGAGAAGGAAATGGCAATACACTACAGTTTTCTCACCTGGAAAATCCTATGGATGGAGGAGCCTGGCAGGCTACAGTTCATGGGGTCGCAAGAGGTGGACATGACTTAGTGACTAAACCACCACCATCTAGTACCAAAGAAGCTCTTTAAGACTCTTTTGAAACAAAGATACCTCAGTAAATTTATTATTTTTATTAAACTTCAATATTAATATATTTTAAATCACTTCCTAAATGTATATTTTAGTTGTAGTTCCTGGGAAAGCATATATTCATGAATAGAGAGATGTGATATGTGGAAGGGAAGAATAGAATTTGTATATACAAAAATGTTTTGGGGAATCAGAAGAAAAACAGCTCTCTGAATTAGCAGGGCTTCCCTTGTAGCTCAGCTGGTAAAGAATCTGCCTGCAATGCAGGAGACCCTGGTTCAACTCCCGGGTCAGGAAGATCTCCTGTAGAAGGGATAGGCTACCCACTCTCGTGGGTATTCTTCAGCTTCCCTGCTGGCTCAGATGGTAAAGAATCCACCTGCAATGTGGGAGGCCTGGATTCAATTCCTGGGTTGGGAAGATCCCCTAGAGGAGGGCATGGCAACTCACTTCAGTATCCTTGTTTGAAGAATCCCCTTGGACAAGGTTCCTGGCAGGCCATAGTTCATGTGGTCACAAAGAGTTGGACAAAACTGAGCCGTTAAGCACACCAACACACAGGGAAAGTTCCTAAGAATCTATTAGCCACTCTCTTCTCACGTCTACAGGTTTCCAATCTGTCTACTTATTTTTAAAAAACATTGACTGATTTGACTATATCAGGTCTTTTCCTAACCCTGGGTTTATGGGACAAGTACATTACAAAATTTCTGACAGAAGAGATATTCTAAAACAAATTAAACCCATCAGTATCCTCATGTGTAAGAAGACAATTATATATCTTATCAAGTACTTTCTAGCAACTTAGTTACTATTTGCACAATGGAGAATTAACTAGAATTAAGTAAACAGTAAGAGATGATACAAAGTTATCACTTAATTCTGGTGATATAGGTTCATCCCCTTCTAGAGAACAGGGTGTTCTGAATAGAAATATTCAGGATATTGAATATTAAATATCACATTCTAGTCAGTATTTTATTGAATATTAAACATACCTTCTATTCAATTGTTCTGTGTTTATAGTAGACACATAACATAAAAATTGGATTCATTTGCTAGGTATGTGCCAATGATTTATCCCTCTGAAACCTGTACACTTTTACTCTTCTGATTTTATGCATATTTTCTTTATCTTTTTCATTACCTGAGCTATGCCTATGCAGTCTGACACAGGATCTGGCTTTGAAATCTAGTCTCTATCATGGCCCCCAGTGGTCACCGCCTCTTGATATTGACATGCTTGTGCAATTTCCTCCTGCGGGATGAGTAGTAGGATTAGTTTGTGTGGTCAATAGCATACAGCAGAAGTGAAGTTATGCTACTTTCAAGACCAGAGCATTTTTCATGAGCATGTTCTTCTTCACACATAATTTGCAACATTGTGCAGCTATACAGAGAGGCTCACATGGTGAGGAACAGAAGTCTCTAGCCAGCAGTCATCAGGAAAACAAGCTTGGCAACAACAATGCCAATAGCCTTGTAAGTGAACTTAGGAATTTTTTCTCTATCTTCAATTCATCCAACAACTTAATTACAAACTTATGGAAGACCTTGAATCTATATTGCAAATGATCATCACCATAGCATTAGTTTACACCTCCATTGTGTCCAATAATTAGCATTTCATTTTTGTGGTGAGAACACTTAAGATTTATTCTCTTACCATCTTTTAAATATATAAACCCTGATGGCTCAGCTGGTAAAGAATATGCCTGCAATGTGGAAGACCTGGTTTCCATCTCTGGGTTGGGAAGATCCCCTGGAGAAGGGAACGGTTACCCACTGTGGTATTCTGGCCTGGAGAATTCCATGGACTGTATAGTCCATGGGGTCACAAAGAGTCGAACACCACACACACACACACACACACACACACACAGAGTATTTCCCAGTGACTTTCCCAATGGATCAGTGGTAAAGAATCTGCCTGCAATGCAGGAGTTGCAGAAGATGTGGGTTTGATCCCTGGGTGGGAAAGATCCCCTGGAGGAGGGCATGGCAACCCACTCCAGTTTTCTTGCCTGGAGAATTCTATGGAAAGAGGAGCCTGGTAGGCTACAGTCCACAGGGTCTCAAAGAACTGGACAGAACTGAAGTGACTTAGCATGCATGCACACATATTATTATTAACTAGAGTCCTCATGATCTACATTAGATCTCCAGAACTTATTCATCCTATAACTGAAAGTTTATGCTCTTTGACAATATCTCACCATTTCCCCTATGCCTCAGGCCCTGGTAAATATCATTCTACTCTCTGTTTCTATGACTTTTGTTTTTTTTAGATTTACATATAAATGATATCATACATTATTTGTCACTCTCTGCTTGACTTATTTTACTTAGCATAATGCCTCAAGATGCCCTTCTTTCTCATGGCCAAACAGTATGCCATGGTATATTGATAACACATCTTCTTTATCAATTCATCCATTGATGGGTATCCATATCTTGGCTATTGTAAATAAAACGGCAAGGAACATAAGGGTAAATATATATATATTTGGTATCCTGTTTTCATTTCCTTTATATATAACACCAGAGGTCAGATTGCTGGATATTATGGTACCTCTACTGTTTTTAAGGAACTTCCATACTGTTTTCCACAGTGGCCATACAAACTTACATTTCCACCAACAGTCTACAAAGGTTCCCTTTTCTCCATATCTTTGCTGACAATTGGTATCTCTTGTCATTTTGACGGTAGCCATTCTAACAGATGTGAAATCATATATCATGGTGGTTTTGAAAGAATGGCATTAACTCTTCTCTAAATGTTTAAGAGAATTCACCAGTGAAACCATCTCATCCTGGTATTTTCTTTGCTGGGAGATCTCTAATTACTGATTCCACACTATTATTATTGGTCTGTTTAGATTTTCTATTTCTTCATGATTCAGTCTTCACAGTTTCTAAGATTGTTTCCATTTCTTCCAGGTTGGCTGATTGTTGCAACTGAGACTGGCTTCTGTTACATCCATTGTCTCTATATACTGGGTTGGCCAAAAAGTTCATTTGGGTTTTCCTATAAAATGTTATGGGAAAACCTGAGCAAACTTTTTTGCCAAACTCAATATTTCTGACCAAATATGAAACACTATCCTGGAAATGTGTCTGAGTCTGTCTTTAGAAGTTTAGTTTCTTCATGAAATTAAAACAAATCATCTTTCCTGGATGTGGATGAAATTGGAGTCATGGCAGAAAAACTATTATCCTAGAACTTGACAACTAACAATTTCAGGCACAGTAACCCTTAAATTACAAATCAAGTTTTTCTGACAGCTAGACATTGGTTCTAATATCCTGAAGCTAAATATCAGTTATTCCTTAAAAGGAAACTAATATCTGATTTCTGATATTTATTCAGAACATACATGAGCATTCATATTAAATGATAAAAGTGCCATTTATCTTGGGCTTTCTCTGCACAGTTGAGGAGATAGGGCAACTAAATGCTCACTTGGCTCTAATTTAGCTTTAAAAGTAAACTTTATTGCTTATAAATCCCTTAAACCATAAAGTATACTCTGTGCTATTCTTTCCAAAGGTTGAAATAATTATTTTTAAAAAGAATAAAAGTTCATTTTAAAAGACCAAGTAATTAGGAAAAGAAAATTATATACAAGATGGCATTGGGGTGGGGTGGCAAAATGAAGTGTGTTGGGGAATGGAAAGCCAGGATTACAAGCAGAACTTCAGGACTGGTGGAGGCTGCAATGTGTTGAGACTGTAACTTTGGGAGTAAAACACAGAGGAAGTCTCCATGTACACTAATAAAGTTGATTAAGAATGTTGGTTCAGAGCCTGAGGTATTATCATATTTTGCCCATCATACTAGTCTAAGGAAGGCTTGTGCTGGCAGTCACTCTTGGCCGGTAAAGAGAGAAAGTGAAGCCACTCAGTAGTGTCTGACTCTTTGCAACACCATGGACTATAACATACAAGGCTCCTCCATCCATGGAATTTTCAAGGCAGGAATACTGGAGTGGGTTGCCATTTCCTTCTCCAGGGGATTTTCCCGACCCAGGGACTGAACCCGGGTTGCCTGCATTGCAAGAAGATGCTTTTACTGTCTGAGCCACCAGGGAAGCTCTACTGAGGGGTAGGTTCAACATTAAAAGACTGAGGAAGCAGTCACATTGATCTTAACACTTAAGTACAGCCGCCATTCTTAACTTTATAGTGCAAAACAAATATGGTAGATATTTTTATCTATGAAATAAATTTCATTAACATATCATATTAGCTCTATCTTCACCACATTTTTCTTCAAGAAAGCACTATACCAATAAGTTTGAGAGTGACTTAGAGGTCTTACCTAAATGTCCATTGACAGATGTATGGATAAAGAAAATGTGGTACATGTATACAGTAGAATATGAGCCATAGAAAAGAATGAAATAGTTCCAATTACAGCAATGTGGATGGACCTAAGGATTATCAGATTAAGTGAAGTAAACCTTACAGAGAAAGACAAATACCATATGATACTGTTTAAATGTGGAATCTTTTAAAAAAAGGTACAAGTGATTTTTAAAATTTTTTTTTACAAAACAGAAATAGACCCACTGAAAAACAAACTTATGGTTGCCAAAGGAGAAGGGGGGTGGTGGGAGATATAAATTAGGAGGTTGGGATTAGCATATATACACTATTATGCATAAAATAAACAACAAGAACCTACTGTATAACACAGAGAACTATACTCAATATTCTGTAATAACCTATAAGGGAAAAGAATCTGAAAAAAGAAAAAAATATATATATACAAACATGTATACATATACATACAGTATGATTATACAGTGATAATCAGTGTATAATCGATTATACAGTGATACATATAGTGTTATGTATATGCATGCATATGTATAGGTGTG